>NW_027128429.1:0-35786 GCF_037325665.1 Littorina saxatilis
CCCGTCACACATTCTGTCACCAAGGCCAAATTGCAGCCAGCCAGACAAGCCAGAATCCCCTGTCAGTCCGTCTGTCTTCGCGTGCCTGTCTATCTTGTGTCCTGTCTGCCAATTGGCCTGTCTGTCTGCAAATCCGCCTCCAACCCGTCACACATTCTGTCACCAAGGCCAAATTGCAGCCAGCAAGACAAGCCAGAATCACTGAATTGCCTGGGCCATTCGGTGTCTTGTTAGCTCTGATGCCAGACTCAGATGATATGTTTGCATACAAAACAGCAGCAACTACATATCATTATACATTCAGCTGAAAATTGTTCTCGGGCTAACCGAGGCCCAGATAGGACATTGATCGCATTGCCCCGGTGTAACACGAGAAAATGACTCCCACGAGATTTTTACTCCGGAGTAAAAAATTCGTACAAAAATGTTACTCCCTTTACGAAAAAATTACTCCCCCATAACACTATAAAATAACTCCCCACAACAGGTGTGTTCCGAGTCAACATTTCGGTCGAAAATGTTACTCCCCTGACGAATAAATAACGAATCAATGATTCCACCCTAACACGAGCAATGTAACTGCCCACGCCAGGTGTACGAAACTGTTACTCCCTTGTCCCCTGTTAGTCCTGGTGTGGAAGGGGTGGGCGGAGGGGTAGCGCGACATTCGTTTGCGCGAGATCACATATTGGTATTATCCCTTCGCCCGCATGCCAATTTTGGGTGCGAGATTTTGACTGGAAGAAAAAAAAATGGGGAGTAAACATTTCGTGGAGGGAGTAATTTTTTTCGTGCCTTGGGGAGTTCTTTTCTCGTACGAAAGAAAGGTGTACTCGGAGTAAGAATTTCGTACGAAATTTTTACTCGGGAATACATTTTTCGAGGTGTAAAAATTTCGTGTTACACCGGTCCGCTTCGTCCCCCTGTCTTGGCAAACTGTAGCTAAATGTGGTTAAGACTGGATGTTAATGTGACAAATATGTGGCTAAATGTGGCAGAAACTGAATGCCAACAGATTTGGAAGACTGAACAGACTGAACTGGGACAGAATGGATTCTTAATTTGCCCAACTAGATTCCTAATGATGCAGAGATTGAGTTTGCTAGATGTGGCCAACTGGATGGACTTCGTAGCTTACAATGATGCCAATTGATGCAGGAGATGAGCCACAGTTAATTATTTCACCATTATTTGGGATATAGCTCAGTTGGTAGCGCGCTGGATTTGTATTCAGTTGGCCGCTGTCAGCGTAAGTTCGATCCCAGGTTCGGCGGAAATTTATTTCACAGAGTCAACTTTGTGTGCAGACTCTCTTCGGTGTCCGAACCTCCCCCCGTGTACACTACATTGGGTGTGCACGTTAAATATCCCACGATTGACAAAAGGGTCTTTCCTGGCAAAATTGCTTAGGCACAGTTAATAATTGTCTACCTATACCCGTGTGACTTGGAATAATAGGCCGTGAAAGGTAAATATGCGCCGAAATGGCTGCAATCTACTGGCCGTATAAAATTTCATCTCACACGGCATCACTGCAGAGCGCCTAGAACTGTACCCACGGAATATGCGCGATATAAGACTCATTGATTGATTGATTGTTTACTTTGAGATTACAGTGTTCTAGATGATCGAACGTGTAGCAAAGACCTGTACGTGTACGTGTAGATATTGCGTCACCCGTGACTCACTGTTTTCTCCAATGTTCCAAATGTATACGTTGTTTTGCTCCCCCCAAGACTGCAGATCTTGGCAAACGCGTGACGTAAAAACTAGATTTGATGACGTTACCCGTACACGTTCCCGTACACGTGCTGAAAAGTGCCACATCTAGATCTTGCTATTACGGGTCAAACAACGTGTGTCAGTAATACTTAATACAGCATGACTTCCCTTCTTTGTCTTGTGAAGGCGATTATGTCGTTATAAGTTATCTGTACGTTGTGAAGACATTTCAAAACAAAATTTAGCTTTGATGCGTCACGGGATATAAGCTTATACGTTTTCATCCATGGAATTGTTTTTTTCGTCTCGGCAGGGTGAATGAATTCATGATGTCTTTTCCGGAACTGGACAAAACTGGCCTTGCCAAGACTGAAACAAAATATAGTTCTACAACTTCTAGGCTTGGGTTGATTGCCCATGGTGAATTTCCCCAATGATTTGTTTCCACATCCCATGACAAATTCTCTTTACTTTGGTCATGCCATAGTACGTTACAGCTCCGTCCATCCATGGTATCGCGTGATATTTTGTCTCGACGGGGTGAAAGAATATAATGACGTCACTCTCGGCAGAGCCTCGAGTGACGTCATCATATTCATTGACCCAGTCTCGACAAAATATCAGGCGATACCATGGATGGACGGAGCTGTAACTTATATATACATCCTTTATAATTATGCAGATGACGATATTTTCTATGATCTGAACTGTTTTATGATCAGAGGCTTAGTAGATAACACTGATTGTTAAAACTTGGAAGTATGACCCCCACACACCCAACCCTCCTCCCTATGCGATGCCAGTTCCTGACCATTTGAACCCCATCTCGTCCTGAATGTGTGTGTGTGTGTGTGTGTGTGTGTGTGTGTGTGTGTGTGTGTGTGTGTGGGTGTGTGTGTGTCCGTGTGTGCGTGCGAGCGCGCGCGCGCGCGCGTGTGTGTGTGTGTGTGTGTGTGTGTATTTGTCTGTGTCCGTGTGTCCGTGTGTCCGTGTGTGCATGTGAGTGAGAGAGAGAGAGAGAGAGAGAGAGAGAGAGAGAGAGAGAGAGAGAGAGAGAGAGAGAGAGAGAGAGAGAAAGAATGACAAAGAATGAGTGTGTGTGTGTGTGTGTGTGTGTGTGTGTGTGTGTGTGTGTGTGTGTGTGTGTGTGTGTGTGTGTGCTTGGGTGTGTGTGCGTGAGTACCCGGTGTTTCTGTCTATGTTTGACAGACAGACAGACAGACAGACAGACAAACAGACAGGCAGACAGACTCTCTCCCCTGAACCTACAACTCTCCCAGTCTAGCCATCGCCATATGCAAT
Source organism: Littorina saxatilis (assembly GCF_037325665.1). NCBI lineage: Eukaryota > Metazoa > Mollusca > Gastropoda > Littorinimorpha > Littorinidae > Littorina > Littorina saxatilis. The sequence continues at coordinate 3,025 of NW_027128429.1, forward strand.
CTAATTTACATAGAAACTGGGCTGAGAAAAAAGTTATTGACGAAAAAAAACCTTTGCTGTGACCCACACGCACTAAAGTTGATTGCCGGCAATATATGACACAGAGCAACCCCCAATCATCATTAACCTCGGGGTATTCGGTGTATGGCTGACATATTATCAAGCGTAACGTATTAATTTTTGCATCTGTGATGCAAACTTTTGTCTCTGACACACACACACACACACACACACACACACACACACGCTCGCAAGCACACACACACACACACACACACACACACACACACACACACACACGACACACACACACACACACACACACGCTCGCAAGCACGCACACACACACACGACACACACACACACACACACACACACACACGCTCGCAAGCACGCACACACACACACGACACACACAAACACGCACACACACACGCTCACACACACACACACACACACACACACACACACACACACACACTGTGTGTGTAATTCTTCTGTGTAAATTCTTTTACAAGGCTAAATAACATTCAATAATTATCATTATTCTGGAGCTTCTTGAAATATTAAACAGTCGTCGATCAACGGCTGTCATGGCTTGGCGTGCGGTACATGCGTGTATCACTATATCCCCACGTCACACGTCGGGTTATTTATTGAAGTTCAAATATAGTGCACACCATTTTATAATCGATCAGTGTACAATATATCCTTCCTTAATCGGATTAGTGTAGAACCGTTGCCATACGAACGACCTTCTGTTGTTACTGCATGGAACTGAGACACACATTGCAGTTTCTTAATGTTTATCATAATTTTTCGGGGGGGGGGGGGGGGGGCATGCCCCCGAATCCCCCTACGAGCCGGCCTTAGTCTTCTAAGTGATAGTTTTGGAAGGTAGTTGGGTAATTTGTTGGCTCAGGTTGTACCAGATAGGTCAATTGTCCTTGTTTTGATCCAAATTTGGTTTCTTATATAAATTTACTTTTTGGGTGGTGTATTAGGGGAAGTTTCTTGGCTCAGATTGCACCAGATTGATCCATTTTCCTTGATTATATCAATATTTTCAGGGGGGGGGGGCATACCCCCGGACCCCCCTAGGAAGTTTGAACTCTTCGAGCCCTCAACTAAATGCTTCGCGTCGTCCAATTGTCCCTAAAAGAGATTTGGAAACCCCCCTTAAAAATGATGTGATCCGCCCCTGCACCATCCTTTCCTCGCCCCTTCAAAACCAATTCACAGCAACATGGAAAAAAAGTTAAAAATATAAATTAAATACTAAAAAAAACCTTGTTTTTAAACTTTACAAACTGACAAAGTAGTGCGCGTGTCGTGAGTCACGGTTTGGTTTGAACCGACGATTGTGTCATTCACAGCAGACACACACCTTTCGCTATCGATCGTTAGCACTGTCTAAAGTGAGGCCTGATTCACAGATGGAAAATGTCAGGCACTCCTTTCATTGTGCTTGTTCAATGCACTTGCAATTCAGGTGTGACGGCCTGAGAGGCTTTCTTCGTTTCTTTCCCGGCGACTCAGTCCGCCAGTGACAGTACTGTGAGACAAAAGTTGATTACATTTCAATATTGTGACATAATTATGTTCAATATTTTGCATTGAGGATCCGTACTCAAACACACCTTAGAGTACTTTGAGACTGAGATCATTGCGGAGAGCACAGTCTTACTTCTTCTTCTTCTGCGTTCGTGGGCTGAAACTCCCACGTACACTCGTGTTTTTTGCACGAGTGGAATTTTACGTGTATGACCGTTTTTTACCCCGCCATTTAGGCAGCCATACGCCGTTTTCGGAGGAAGCATGCTGGGTATTTTCGTGTTTCTATAACCCACCGAACTCTGACATGGATTACAGGATCTTTTTCGTGCGCACTTGGTCTTGTGCTTGCGTGTACACACGGGGGTGTTCGGACACCGAGGAGAGTCTGCACACAAAGTTGACTCTGAGAAATAAATCTCTCGCCGAACGTGGGGACGAACTCACGCTGACAGCGGCCAACTGGATACAAATCCAGCGCACTACCGACTGAGCTACATCCCCGCCCTGCACAGTCTTACAATTCCGTCCATTTGCTTCCCTTGTGCTATACTTACAGGATAGTTTTCTTCTTCGAGAACCGAAATCGCGAAACTGCCACGGCCCACACTGAAATACTCGGATTCATCACAGCATGAACAGTATAACTGAAGCCGTGATGCCGTAAGGCCGTCAGCAAAGAAATAATTATTTTTCTCTCTTTGGATACTGTACTCAAGCATTAGTGAAAAAGAGTCGTGAGGTAATAACTGACTGTGATAAGAAGCACGCCGCCCGTTATTAGTACCCCTTCACCTCAGCTGATCGGTAATCACTTGACCTGTCCCAGACTAGAAAATGACATCGTTAATAACTTGAGAGCATGTGACCGAAATCCCGATCCCGTTTGCTTCACTGCATCGTGAATTCAGCTTGAAAAGTCTTTCAACCTTAAATTATTGACTGAACCGGCCAGCTTGGCTAGGCTGGAACAGCGCGAAGGCCAGACATATTGATCTGAATGGTCCGCTGTTTTTAACCTACCGGTAGCTGGATGCGCAAGGGTGAGATCAGTCGTGACCACTGAGTTGCCGATAACTCACTGGTCGTGAAAGCTAAAGCAACGATTCTGTGGACTCTACCTTACACAGGGTACAGTGATGCTAGCGTGTCCCTGTATTAACACAATTCATCATCTTCAAAAGAAAATACGGTGCAGCGGCAAATTAGCATCATTCACAAAAGAGCACATCCTTCACTTCTCTCAATGAATGAGGCAGCGCAGCGCTGCAAAGAAAAAGTTCAAGCTGGTGGTACCAAAGAGTGTAGAAGCTACACTCTTGGTGGTACTACTTACCGGTACACAAGCACCAAACACAGGCGGTCCGCCACAGCCCCGGCACGTACGCAGCGTTCGGCATGGAATCCATCGGAGACAGAGCTGACCTAGTGCAGGACACCACGCCTGAAAACTCTTCTTGTCCAGCGTTCTGAAGCCACAGGTTGCGACTGACCACTGACACGGTTACAACTCCGGGCTCCACGTGCACAAATGACGTTCACAACAGACACAGCGACGACACACAACGCGGCGATTCGCCATGCCTGTTCAGTGAGCTCCACGTCCAAAACTACAGACTTTCAAGCTTTCCTCTGCCTTGCGTTGAAGTGCAGTAAGAGTACTGGTGGTGGCTAGTCGCGGTGTACCGTACCGCGGGAGTCTGGTGTGGTGTCTGTCGTGTGTGTGTGTGAGTGAGATGCAGACACTGCCGTGCGGCTGTGCATGGTTCTGTTTGCATTCATTGCCGACAACAAGGACTCGTTCCTGAGTCATAGTGCTATCATAGCACAGGCGCTTGTACTGTAGTAGTATTAGGCAAGATTGTTCATGCCCCACCCCCAGCCCCCATTCATCCCGTTTCAAGTACCAGTGTGCCTCACTGCAGAGACTGAACAGGTTCTCTTTCCCCCTTTCCCCAAACATGCGAACCTCCGGCGTTTCCCTCATTCCTCCCCCCCCCCCCCCCCGGCCCTCCTCATCAAGCCCTGTGCGTGTTTCACTCTCATTGTCATTCTGTGCGTTGTTCATCATCTTTGGACTCGATGGGGGGGGGGGGGGGGATGTGGGTGGAGTTGCCTGCCCTTCGCGCGTGGCGCAAATTTTCATAGGCACAGGCTTTGGCATTTCATTATTTGGACTATTAAATTTCAAAGTGTTTTTTTTATAGATTGTGTGCGTGAGTATGTGTGTGCCGTACGGTGTGTGTACTGTGTTGTGTGTGTGTGTGTGTGTGTGTGTGCGTGTATGTGTGTGAGTGTGTGAGTGTGTATGTGTGTCAGTGTGTGTGTGTGTGTGTGTGTGCCGTACGGTGTGTGTGTGTGCATGTATGTGTGTATGTGTGTGAGTGTGTGAGTGTGTGTGTGTGTACGGTGTGTGTGTGTATCCGGCAGTGTGTGTGTGTGTGTGTGTGTGTGTGTGTGTGTGTGTGTGTGCCGGTGTGTGTCACAGTGTCACAGTGTCACAGTGTGTGCGTGCGTGTTTGCGTGCGAATGCGTGACCGTGAGTGTGAAGTGAGAGTGTGCCTGCATGTAAGCAAAGAGGTTGGTCTATTTGCACAATTCACACGATCATTGATATTCTTGACCTGCATTGACTTACTGATGGTCGAAGCAGGCTAAGTAATGCACACACTGACACACCCTGACACACACACATACACTGACACACACACACACACACACACACACACGCGCACACTGCGCACACACATACGCACACACACACACACACACACACACACACACGAAACTGAACTTCGCATTGCATTTTTTCCGCAAGACCGTACATTCGTTGCATCGTCTGTCCACCGCTCGTGGCAAAGGCAGTGAAATTAACAATCCAGAAAAGCGCGGTAGCGGTTGCGCTGAGGAGGTTAGCACGCTTTTCTATTTATCTCTATTCTTTTTAACTCTCTGAACGTGTTTTTAATTCAAACATATCATATCTATATGTTTTTGGAATCAGGAACCGACAAGGAATAAGATGAAATTGTTTTTAAATCGATTTCGGAAATTTAATTTTAATCCTAATTTTTATATTTTTATTTTTCAGAGCTTGTTTTTAATCCGAATATAACATATTTATATGTTTTTGGAATTAGAAAATAATGAAAAATACGATAAACGTAATTTTGAATCGTTTTATAAAAAAATAATTTTAATTACAATTTTTAGATTTTTAATGACCAAAGTCATTAATTAATTTGTAAGCCTCCAAGCTGAAATGCAATACCAAAGTCCGGCCTTCGTCGAAGATTGCTTGGCCAAAATATCAATCAATTTGATTGAAAAATGAGGGTGTGACAGTGCCGCCTCAACTTTTACAAAATGCCGGATATGACGTCATCAAAGACATTTATATATATATAAAAAAACCGGTCTGGGGATATCATACCCAGGAACTCTCATGAAAAATGTCATAAAGATCGGTCCAGTAGTTTACTCTGAATCGCTCTACACACACGCACACGCACACACACACATACACCACGACCCTCGTCTCGATTCCCCCTCTATGTTAAAACATTTAGTCAAAACTTGACTAAATGTAAAAATGACTGATTTATTCGCATGCACATGCGTTTCGTGGCACGTGTATTACAATTCCGGTCAGTGTGACATCAGCTTAAACAAAGTCACGTGACAGTTTGGTCAAAGACTGACAAAGAAACTGAACATTGCTGTTGTGACACACAGACACAAAAACTTGTTTTCTGGTTTCATATATAGGAGGAAAAGGTTATGGCGGGCAGGAGCGGGATAAAAACTAATTTTGTGATTGAGAACTGAATGGCTTTTGTTCGCTCCTAGAAAGAAGGGAGGCAGCTCTTTGTGAACACCTGACACCTGGATGTGCGTTAAGACTGTTTATTACTTCCCTTGACTCTCTCGGGCAATGTTTCTCTGTCTTTTAGTATCTCTTTCTCTCCCTCCCTCTTTCTCTTCATATCTTACACACACACACACACACATACACACACACACACACACACATGAACACAATCACATGAACACAAACATGCGTGTTTCCCTTTATTAATCTTTTTATGTTTAGATGTATATTTCATATAACCTTACATTTCTTACATTACTCAAAGTGTGTGAATGAACAAATCACGCTATGTTTATCATCGTTCTTATAACTTACAGTACAGTACAGTACATACATTCTGAAAGCGATTTTTGTAGAATCGTCAATTTTTGTTTGCTGCCGGTATTGCCATAGAATCAAAATATTCTTCGCTTCAGTACTGTTGACTAACGTCGATTTTAGGCCAATCTGGCAATGCCACTCTGTTGGATTATCTGGAGGTGACCAAAGATCGTAAAAGCAAACACGCAGTACATGGAGTATCCAAAAATAATTGAATGTTCGGTTTGAGGCCAGCTCCACTGTATCGGACCACGTGAAGGAAATCACAGAACATTAGTTTCTATGGGTACATTAATTCGATCGTGCGATACCGAGTAATGATCATGTTCATTGTGTCTTCATCTTCGTCATCCTTAATAAGCGGCCTCAATCGTCCTATCGATTATTCTGCTGTGTAGATCGTAAGGGAAGGAATTCCATCCTAAATGAGAAATGTTGCCTTGATTAAAACAACCTGGAACGCATCTACGCATATCTTTCATTTTCATAACTAATAGCCGGGGAGAGAGAGAGGGGAGAGAGAGTGAGACGGAGAGAGAGAGAGAGAGAGATCTAGAGAGAGAGAGAGAGACAGAGACAGAGAGAGAGAGAGAGAGACAGAGAGACAGAGAGACAGACAGACAGACAGACAGGCAGACAGACACAGACAGAGACTGAGAGTAGATAAGATAAACCTTTACTTTCCGAGGGTATGCAATGAGCATTTTCTTATCTTTTTGCAAGGGAGAGAAAGAAAGAAAGAGAGCGAGAAAGGCAGAGAGAAAGAGAGAAAAACAGAGAAACTGAGAGACAGACAGACAGACAGGCAGACAGACAGACAGACACACAGACACACAGATAGACAGGGAGAATTTGTCAGTCGTCGTTCAGTCAGTCGTCGTCGATGAACGGATTCGCTCTGGTCAGGGCAACGAGCTGTTGCTTTAGGTCCACGGTACCGTCCACAGGTACCGGCCAGGTAGGAGGGTCAGCGAACATGCTGTGTCCACTGCAGGCTGGCCCGTACCACCCCGGGGCTCCCCTGGACCCAGCACAGCCGTTGCCATCGTTACCAGGGGCGGCAAACGGAGAACCGCTCTGCAGGCCATCCTCCGCAGGATCGGTGGTATCGTACAGAAACGGCCCGTTGTAGGACAGCTGGTAGCCTGAGGCTTCTGGACCTAGAGTGAAGTTGCGGTAGCGTGCGACCGCTGTACCCTCCAATGCGCTCCCGTATTTACAGTGGATACTGAAGGTGTAGCGGGCCTGGTTGAGGAGCTGGTGCAGCTTGTCCAGGCCAATGAAGTATTTCAATTTGTTGGGGTCGGGGTCGACGTTGAGGTCGTCTCCAAAGCCGTCCTTGACCTGTGTCCAGGTGGCTGAGGACCAGCTGGTACCGCTGACCAACCTACACAAGGGGTATGTCAGCCCTCCGTACATGAAGTAGCATTTTACCTGTGGAAAGATTGCATCGGTCGTTATGGCCGTAAAGGCTGTCCTGAATTGAGCCCGAAGTTGACTTCGCCAAGTCTTTTTACCGTGCCAAAGCTTCTTGCAAAGAGCTTCGTGAAGTAGAATGTGTGTGTGAATGTTTGTGTGTGTGTGTGTGTGTATGTGTGTGTGTGTGTGTGTGTGTGTGCGTGTGTGTGTGTGTGTGCGTGCGTGCATGCGTGCCTGCATGCGCACGTGCGTGAGTGAGTGTGTTTGAGATAGATAGATAGAGAGAGAGAGAGAGAGAGAGAGAGAAAGAGAGAGAGAGAGAGAGAGAGAAAGAGAGAGAGAGAGAATTGAATTGAATTGAATTGAAATTGAATTGAATTGAATTGAATTGAATTGAATTGAATTGAAATTTATTTTACGAGGGTGACAGAATAAGCAATGTATATGCATGCTTCTTTTCATCCGGCCCTCGCCCATTGAGGGGTAACAAACAAGAAGAAATAAAAGATAAGTTTAACAATAGTACAAATGACATATTTACCATAATTAACATGTCAAGCAACCAATAAGACATATTAAGATGCATTAGGATTCTTTAGCAATGCTTGAAAATTATATATAACAGGGAAATATGTGTTTGTATAAAAAAAAAAATAAAAAAAATCTTTCATGAATTATATATAATCATGTTTTTCAATATAATCAGAGAGTACAGTTATATTTTGCCAGCTGCTTGATAATAGTTTTTATAAGTTTTGTAAAAGAAACAGCATGTAATATTCCTTGAATGATGTTTCATGAATTCGTAATTTAATTATATTTGGAATGGCGTTCCACATAATTGCTCCAGAATATGATAGACTCGACTTGTACAGGTCAATTCTTGGAGTTGGTGTAATTAATTTGTTACATTTTCTATAATGATTTATTTTGAAATTTGAGGCAATGAGTGTAGGGGCATTCCCTGACATAATTCTATGCATCATCACACCTTTGTTATATGCAAATCTATCTTTGATAGGAAGAATTTGCAATCGTTTATAATCAGTCATGGAAAGAGATGTATTTTTTAAAATAATTAATTTAACAGCTCTTCTATGTAAACTGCCCAAGTGTTTCAAAGTATTTGCACTTGCAGAGTCCCACACTGTGGACGCATAGTCAATAGCTGACTGAATATGTGCCTGAAAAAACAGTTTTCTTGTGCGAAGGTCTAGAAAGTGTTTGATTTTTGATAACTGAAATATTTTTTTGGATGTGTTTTTACAAAGTGTATCTACATGTTTTGACCAAGACAGGTTATTGTCAATAGTTATTCCCAAGACTTTATGGCTATCAACTTCGGTAACATCTTGATTTCGTATTAGCAATGTCGGAAATTTAGATGTTAGATTTTGTCTTTTTTGCCTCGTGGTAAGTAGCATGCATTTAGTTTTATTTGGATTCAGTGACATATGGTTTAGTTCTGACCATTCAAGTAATCGTTCAATGTTTTCTTGGAGGATATTTGCTAGTTTATTAAGATCTTGGTGACTAGAATGAATTGTAGTATCATCTGCAAATAGTTCACACATGCATTTTACAAATAGAGGTAGGTCGTTTATATATATAGAAAATAATAATGGACCAAGAATAGAACCTTGTGGTACTCCAAATCTTACTGTTTGCTTACAAGAGTATGATTGTTTCAGATAAGTACTTTGCTGTCTGTCTGACAGGAAAGATGTTAAAATGTTTATGAAATCTGTTGCAATTCCATAAATCTCAAGCTTTTTGATAAGGAGTTTATGGTCAATTAGGTCAAAAGCTTTAGCAAAGTCAACAAATAGAGCAGCACAGAATTGATTATTATTAATGTTTGTCAGCCATTGGTCTACTATACTAATAAGCGCTGTTTGACATGAGTGTTTTTGCCTAAAACCTGATTGATTATCATGGATCAATTTATTGTTCTCAAAGTGAGAAAGGATGTGTTTATTGATATGTTTTTCAAGAGGCTTTGAAAGGATTGATAGAATTGATATTGGTCTATAATTTGAAGGATTTGTAGTATCTCCTGATTTAAAGAGAGAATCACTTTAGCCTGTTTGAATTGTTTAGGAAAATAGCTTTTGTCAATACAAAGGTTATATATAAATGTCAATGTATCTGTGATAACTGGAGCTGCCATTTTTATAATTTTTGCATCCAGACCATTTATGTCACGTGTTCCGGTTTGTTTTAGATGCTGAAGATGAGAGTAAACATCCAGTATAGTCATTGGTGGCAGTGTATGCTGAAAATGTATCTGTTTTGAATTGCAGTATTCCTTTAAATGTTCTAAATTATTTGACTGTGTCCGATCACAAGAAATTACTTTATCAGCAATTTTTGAGAAATGGTCATTGAGTGTATCTGCAGAAATGTCAATTATTTGTGAAGATTTTGTTGAAGTTTTTTTGTTTGTGAGTTGGTTAATTGCTTTCCAAATAGATTTTGAATCTTGTTTAGATGTAATGAGATGTTGAAAATAATGTTGTTTACTTTTTCGTTTCAAGGAATTTACTTTATTTCTTTGTTGTGTGTACTCTTCGTGGGTACCATGTTGTTTTAAGAAGTCACGGTAATTTGCAGCATTTTCTATGTCTTGGTCGATCCATTTGGGTTTTTCTGTCTGCTTTACTCGATGTGTTTTCAGTGGTGCATGTTTATTGTAAATGATAATAAAAATAAATGTCCAAAACTCTAAAGCTTCGTCAGGATTTGTAAAATTGTAAGTATTTGAAAGTGGGCTATTTTTGAGATCAGAAAGAAATGCACTTTCACTGAAATGAGAGAATGAACGATATGTAATAGTTTTGTGACCAACCCTTGGAATTTTAACCCCTTTACGAGACCAAGTGATACAAATGGGAAAGTGGTCACTGACAGAAAAAAAAGAGAGAGAGAGAGAGAGAGAGAGAGAGAGAGAGAGAGAGAGAGAGAGAGAGAGAGAGAGAGAGAGAGAGAGAGAGAGAGAGAGAGAGGGGCTGTTCTGATCGTGTTTTGCTTCTCAAAGCCAAAAAGGCTAGTTATATAATGTAATGTACCAATACATTTACCGATTAAGCCTACGTCATACTTACGGGAAAGGGAGAGGGTGACGTCAAGGGCTGGATGAGGTGCACAGCCGGTTTGTTGAGCTCACTGACATGGCCCTGTTCATAGCCCTCCGTGCAGTCTGTGACACACACATACACACACACACACACATATAGAAACACACACACACACACACACACAAACATACACCACACACACACACACACACACATACACACACACACACACAAACACACACACACACACACGCACACACACACACACACATGTTATAACAGACGATAAAGTGAAACGTCGTGTTATGATCGAACTAAAAGGTGGGAGGGTTTCTACTTTCGTGTTTAATACTGTTTTGCACAAACGGACAGGCCAGTAAACCTTCCTGTGATCTGATACAGGAGACAGAGGTGGTTGTGAAACGCCGAGGGAACGAAAGAGAGAAATACCGACAGACAGTCAGACAGACGACACAAAGAGAGAGAGAGAGAGAGAGAGAGAGAGAGAGAGAGAGAGAGAGAGAGAGAGAGAGAGAGAGAGAGAGAGAGAGACACTGACACTGACACAGTTTAATTGAATATGGGCCTACAGCCCCTTTCAATGGGGGGGTACAGAGAGAGAGAGAGAGAGAGAGAAAGAGAGAGAGAGAGAGAGAAAGAGAGAGAGAGAGAGAGAGAGAGAGAGAGAGAGAGAGAAAGAAAGAAAGAGAGACACTGACACTGACACAGTTTAATTGAATATGGGCCTACAGCCCCTTTCAATGGGGGGGTACACATGAATCACAGGAAAAAATAGAAAACATGATATTTAAACGTATGCAAAATACACAGTGGTTTGTTCCAAGCTTTCCTCTATCTATAATCTTGCACATCAATGCTGCCTAATATATACATACAACCGAACAATAAATACAGCAACAACAAAACCTTCAGCGACAATTAATCCTCATTATTATTTAACACTGACAATCTTAACTGAAATGCAAAAAACAAAAACTTTGCTAAATCTACAATTGTTTCTGTGTCTTGTTTTTTAAACATGGTAATCATACTGCCCAACTGATCACCAACACTTAAAAACTGTGCTAAATACTTTATTCTTAACTCACAATATGTTTGGCATTCAAACAAAAAATGGATTTCGGTCTCTAATTTATCTTCACAAAAGGGGCAACACTTGTTTTCTGTTGAATTTTGGAAGCGATATCTGTGGATATTTATCTGTGAAACGCCCATTCTAAATTGAGCGATGACATTTCTGTACACATCTTTTCATACAATGTCCACATAACGTTCTTTTTCAAAACAGGCTTTATATTTTCCATACAGTGATAGGCGCTCACTCGAGTCCAAATGATTACGCCAATCATGACAGAAGGAACTGCAGAGCCTCTCCTTCAGTTCTGCAAATGACACCCTCTCGTTTCCACATCCAAACATCCAAACTTGGTAAAATCCATTTTCACACAGAACTGCCTTTACATGCGTTACCCATGTGATACCACCTTTTTCGTGGAGGTTGAACAACATTTTGTATGCCTTCTTTGAATAAAAATTGTCTGGCTGTCTCCATAACCGTAACCAATATTTAATCAACCTTGTAAGAGGATACCTACCCAATTCACCATACACAACATCATGGGGAGTTTTATCTACTACGCGCAGAAACCGTTTACATGCAAATAAATGAACACGTTCCAATTGGTCATACTTCTCATAACCCCAAATTTCGGCTCCATATGATAATACTGGCAATACTTGCGCATCAAATAACTTAAAAAATACATCAAATGAGTTACAACCCATGTTCTTTAAAGTATTCAAAATTTCGATCGTGCTTCGCTTTGCTCTTGTTGCTGTGTCTTCAATTGCGACGCCATAACTATGTCTTGTTGAAAAGGTGAGGCCAAGATATTTATACGAATTTACAACCTCCAACTGATTCCCATCAAAAATCCATTTTTCTCTTGCACTTAAAAATCCGCCTTTTCTAAAAACTATTATTTTTGATTTATCTAGATTTACTCTAAGGCCCAGTCGTTGCATTGCTGTACATAAAACGTTTAACTGGTTCTGTAATCCAACAACAGTGGATGCTATCAAAGTGAGATCGTCAGCAAACAATAACAAAAAAAGTTCAAGTTCCGTAGGACCGAGGGACACACCATGTTTGCCCTTTTCAATAATTTCGTTCGCCAACTCATTAATTAACAAGGAAAACAGCATTGGGCTCATAACACAACCTTGTTTCAGCCCTTGTAGACATTCGAAATAGTCCGTATAACCCTCATGGGAAAGGACACGTGCTTCAACAGTGGCATACATAGCTCTTATCATTCTTAGCATTCTTCCGCTGACACCCGATCTCATCAACACGGACCACAGCACAGTGCGGTTAACAGTATCGTAAGCCTTTCTAAAATCTATAAAACCAACATTAATTACAACTTAGATCTTTTTAACAGATGTTTCTCAATGGCGGCATGCAGAGTGAAAATATGATCTGTGGTGGAACGTCCCTTTCTGAAACCAGCTTGTACATCGTTCAAAACGGAGTTTTCTTCCGACCACAGAACCACTCTGTGCACAGAACCAGTCTGTTATTAATAACTTGGGTAAATACTTTGCTCAAAATGCTCAAAAGGGATATGCCTCGGTAATTATCCGGATTATTTCTGTCTCCTTTCTTATATAAAGGAATAATAGTAGCCTTCGTCCATTGAAGCGGGAAACAAATAATTAAAATATTTTTTCAAAAATGGCAACATCTCATTTTCAACTGGTTTTTACTATTTCTGCCAAAATACTGTCTGGGCCTGCTGCTTTTCCTGTTTTCAAATGTTTAATCGCTTTTCGTATTTCGGCTCCAGTAATTTCTGCATCCAAAATGTCATTAAAAACACCGTCTGCGGTAGAACATACATCCTCCTCTACATTTATGTCAACTCCTTCATTAAATACTCCTTCAAAATGCTTCAACCAATCTTCCTTCTCAATACAATTCATTACCCTTCTCTTCGTTCTATACCTGCGAATTTCAGCCCAAAAGTCTTTTGGGCTTTGCATTGAATCAAGCAAAGCATCTAAGGATGTTTTCTTTTCTTGATTCCTCTTTACATTCTTCAAACCATTGTACTCTTTACGCTGTTCTTCATACAACCCATAATCTTCCTTAAAATTAGTGTGTTGGAAGTGTCTTAAACATTTTCTCACTTCTTTTCGAGAGAGAGAGAGAGAGAGAGAGAGAGAGAGAGAGAGAGAGAGAGAGAGAGAGAGAGAGAGACAGAGAGAGAGAGAGAGACAGACAGACAGGCAGACAGACAGAAAGACAGAAAGAGAGAGGCATAAAAAGAGAGACACAGACAGACAGACAGACAGACAGACAGACGGACAGAGAGGCAAAGAGTGAGAGAGCAAGCGAGAGAGAGAGAGAGAGAGAGAGAGAGAGAGAGAGCAAGCGAGAGAGAGAGAGAGAGAGAGAGCTCACGAGCGCACACACCACACACACACACCATACACACACACACACACACATGCACACACACACACACACATACACACTAACACACGCACACACACACACACAAACACACACACACACACACACAAAACACACACATACACACACACACCGACAGAGACCTACCTCTCATGTATCGTTGACAGTATCGTCCAGCAAAGGGCAGCGGGCAGTGACACCGAGTACCATTGGGCGTTCCTCCGTTCTCACACGTCACGCCGGCACTTTCATCCTTCTGCAAAATGGTCATTTCATTGGAGGGACTGGGCAGGGGAGGAAAGTGCACAATGACACACCATAGTTATGACAATTCACTTTCGCCACAAGTGGATGAAATACTACAAGTTCACATCACTGTCCATTGGCTCTATCGACGCCCGTTTTTAACCGCTTGCCGCTTCCCTTTATATGATAAACCGTCCATAGATCGTCGTTCTCCCGAACTAACTCCTTAGTATGTCATCGAGAATAGAGGATTTTGGGTAGGGAAATCCTTTCATGCAATGACGTCAGCGCATTTCGTATCAACAATGTCGGTCACGCTTGAAATTATCGCTTCTTGATATTGCTTTCCAAACTTATGCGAAGTGACCGGGAGCTTAGGGTCAGTTATGAACTGAACTAGCCACGAACAGTGTGATATAGAGAACAGTACACAAATACGAACGGAGAGACTCAGAAACTCGAGTCACTGAGTCGTCGCCACGCTCGAGAACTTAAGTGTAATAATTATTTGAAGTTAAAATCTCCCTCGCATACAGTGCGACAAAATAGCTCAGTTGGTAAGGCGCCCGATCATGCCGGTGTCACGAACTGAAATCTCTGCCTGAACGATCCCTCTTAATGCGGTCAATGCGCATGCGCTAACAGGGGAGATTAATCAGGTAGTGAACAACCTAACCCTTACCCTTACCCTAACCCTAACCCTAATCCTAACCTTAACCCTAACCCATACCCATGGTTCGTTCGGTTAAAGGGTCGCATAGTAAGTCCAAGATTGGCGCATGCGCATTGACAGCATTGAGAAGGATTGTTCAGCAGTTTTCAATTCGTGACACCGGCTCTTGTCCTTACTTTTGCAATTTTATTTTATTTTTTCTGAACTCGTAATTCTTGTATTTTATTCATTTGCTTCATTCCAAACGTTTTGGATGATGTAATGAATCGAAATAATCAAAAAGTTGCATAATTATTGAGTATTTCCAGCTGGACAATTTCCCCAGACTGAATTTCCCATTATATTTTTTTTAGTAACCTCGGCTTTGGTGAAAAATTTAATGCCCTATATGTAACACCGCGACTACATGTAATGATGAGAACAAGAGAACGTAAACATCACAAATGCGAACGGGGCAACCGACCAGTCGACAAATGCTCGTTTGATAACTCCGACAGGCACGTGGAAGGGTATATGGTTGCAGTTCAAGTATTTGTTTTCACAGGTTGAGGTCAAGAGCCTCCGTGGCGGAGTGGTGTACTACGTTTCCTTGCAGATCCGGCGGGTTGAGTGCGAGTCTCATTCTTGGCAAATCTTTTGTGAAAAATGTTTTCTCAATTTTTCAATTATTTTCTTCTTTTCTTAACTCTATATACTTGTATTTTTTTCTTTTTGATTCATCCCAAAGGTTTTGAGTCGTGTATTGAAAATCGAATATAGTGCGTGCGCGAGCCATTGAACAGCTTTCCCACAATCCCGTATTCTATTTTTAGTACCGGATATCACCAAGGAAAGGTCAAAGGGCATAATGATATGTAGGCTTATCATCGCGTGTCGACTGCTGGTAATAGGAGTAAGGTGCTTCTACATGTATTATGATAGGCTTCTGCTTTCACCTAAAACAAATTCTACGTGTACAGGTCAGTTAAAATCATTCATTGAAGTCCTATGGTGGTTGGGGTGGGCCCGGGTGGGGGGGGGGGGGTGATTGCGTAAAGAACGCAATTTTCCAGCAATTCTTTTCAGCCTAGCTTCAATTGCATCATTTATGACCTCTATCGCAAGTGAACTCTGTATCATGATAGATACGGAGAGAAAAAAAACAGCTCTTGACTGGATGGATGATATCTTATAAGGAAAGAGGTCTTAAATTGGAGTGGGTTCCAGTAAATTGTCATGTCAATAATGATCACCAGCAAACCTTTGCAGTATTAACAAGTCGCGTAAGGCGAAAATACAATATTTAGTCAAGTAGCTGTCGAACTCACAGAATGAAACTGAACGCAATGCAACGCAGCAAGACCGTATACTCGTGGTCCACCGCTCACGGCATAGGCAGTGAAATTGACAAGAAGAGCGGGGTAGTGGTTACGCTATGCTGCATAGCACGCTTTTCTGTACCTCTCTTTGTTTTAACTTTCTGAGCGTGTTTTTAATCCAAACATATCATATCTATATACTTTTGGAATCAGGAACCGACAAGAAATAAGATGAAAGTGTTTTTAAATTGATTTCGAAAAAAAAATTTTGATAATAATTTTTATATATTTAATTTTCAGAGCTTGTTTTTAATCCAAATATAACATATTTATATGTTTTTGGAATCAGCAAATGATGGAGAATAAGATAAACGTAAATTTGGATCGTTTTATACATTTTTATTTTTTTTTTACAATTTTCAGATTTTTAATGACCAAAGTCATTAATTAATTTTTAAGCCACCAAGCTGAAATGCAATACCGAACCCCGGGCTTCGTCGAAGAGTACTTGACCAAAATTTCAACCAATTTGGTTGAAAAATGAGGGCGTGACAGTGCCGCCTCAACTTTCACAAAAAGCCGGATATGACGTCATCAAAGACATTTATCAAAAACATGAAAAAAACGTATGGGGATTTCATACCCAGGAACTCTCATGTCAA
The DNA here is from genome assembly GCF_037325665.1 of Littorina saxatilis. NCBI lineage: Eukaryota > Metazoa > Mollusca > Gastropoda > Littorinimorpha > Littorinidae > Littorina > Littorina saxatilis. The sequence continues at coordinate 19,645 of NW_027128429.1, forward strand.
ATTTCATAAAGATCGGCCCAGTAGTTTAGTCTGAATCGCTCTACACACACACACACACAGACACACAGACACACACACACACACACACACACACACATACACCACGACCCTCGTCTCGATTCCCCCCTCTATGTTAAAACATTTAGTCAAAACTTGACTAAATGTAAAAAGTCGATGGCACGAGTTTTTCACTGTTTTACTTATAAAGTATTATAGACTCTACAGTGCCGCAACGTTTAACCTAATAAAAGTGACCAAGGGCCTTAGAGTGCCGCAGCGTCTAACTTGCCTTTCAGACAAAATAACAGTAGAAGTAACAGTTCTTACTTGTATCATAAGTAATCATGAACTCTACAGAACCACAACGTCTAACTTGCTTTACAGACAAGATCACAGTAGTAGTAACGCTTCTATAACTTGTACAGTGAAACCCACCGTTTAAGATCCAAGATTTAAGACTTCCTCCTTTTTAAAACCTTGGGTTGTTGTTGTTTTTACATTTAGTCAAGTTTTGACTAAATGTTTTAACATAGAGGGGGGAATCGAGACGAGGGTCGTGGTGTATGTGCGTGTGTCTGTCTGTGTGTGTGTGTGTGTAGAGCGATTCAGATTAACTACTGGGCCGATCTTTATGAAATTTGACATGAGCGTTCCTGGGTATGATATCCTCAGACGTTTTTTTCATTTTTTTGATAAATGTCTTTGATGACGTCATATCCGGCTTTTTGTGAAAGTTGAGGCGGCACTGTCACGCCCTCATTTTTCAACCAAATTGGTTGAAATTTTGGTCAAGTAATCTTCGACGAAGCCCGGACTTCGGTATTGCATTTCAGCTTGGTGGCTTAAAAATTAATTAATGACTTTGGTCATTAAAAATCTGAAAATTGTAAAAAAATTATTTTTTTTATAAAACGATCCAAATGTACGTTCATCTTATTCTCCATCATTTGCTGATTCCAAAAACATATAGATATGATATGTTTGGATTAAAAACACGCTCAGAAAGTTAAAACGAAGAGAGGTACAGAAAAGCGTGCTATCCTTCTCAGCGCAACGAATACCCCGCTCTTCTTGTCAATTCCACTGGCACTGCCTTTGCCACGGGCGGTGGAGTGACGATGCTACGAGTATACGGTCTTGCTGCGTTGCGTTGCGTTCAGTTTCATTCTGTGAGTTCGACAGCTACTTGACTAAATGTTGTATTTTCGCCTTACGCGACTTGTTGTTTTTACATTTAGTCAAGTTTTGACTAAATGTTTTAACGTAGAGGGGGGAATTGAGACGAGGGTCGTGGTGTATGTGTGTCTGTGTGTGTGTGTGTAGAGCGATTCAGAGAAAACTACTGGATCGATCTTCATGAAACTTGACATGAGAGATCCTGAGTATTGTATCTCCAGATATATTTTTCATTTTTTTGATAAATAGCTTTGATGACGTCATATCCGGCTTTTCGTGAAAGTTGAGGCGGCACTGTCACGCTCTCATTTTTCAACCAAATTGGTTGAAATTTTGGTCAAGTAATCTTTGACGAAGCCCGGACTTTGGTATTGCATTTCAGCTTGGAGGCTTAAAAATTAATTTATGAGTTTGCTCATTAAAGTTGTCATTAAAATCGAATTTTCGCAAACAGACTTGAAATTGATTGCATCGTATTCCTCATCATATTCTGAATCTAAAAATATATACATATGTCATGTTTACTCTTAAAATGTGATCACAATTAACGAAAATGGATTAATTAGTCTTAGGATAAAAATTAAAAAAATCGATCCAAAAATGCTTTTATCTTATTCTTTATCATTTCCTGATTCCAAAAACATATAGATATGATAGGTTGTATTCAAAACAAGCTCCGAAAGTTAACAAGAATACAGAAAAGCGCGCTTTCCTGCTTAGCACAATACGCTACCGCGCTATTCTGGCGTGTTAATTTCACTGCGTTTTGCACGTGGAAGGTGAGCGATTTCCTTCTCGCGGGGATTTACGAAGCTGCACTGTCTTGGTGAAAAACTACAGTGCGTTCAGTTTCATTCCGTGAGTTCGACAGCTTGACTAAATGTAGTAATTTCGCCTTACGCGACTTGTTGTTTTTACATTTAGTCAAGTTTTGACTAAATGTTTTAACGTAGAGGGGGGAATCGAGACGAGGGTCGTGGTGTATGTGTGTATGTGTGTCTGTGTGTCTGTGTGTGTGTGTGTGTAGAGCGATTCAGAGTAAACTACTGGACCGATCTTTATGAAATTTTATGAATCTTTATGATATCCCCAGAAGGTTTTTTCATTTTTTTGATAAACGTCTTTGATGACGTCATATCCGGCTTTTCGTGAAAGTTGAGGCGGCACTGTCACGCTCTCATTTTTTAACCAAATTGGTTGAAATTTTGGTCAAGTAATCTTCGACGAAGCCCGGACTTTGGTATTGCATTTCAGCTTGGAGGCTTAACGTTTAATTAATGAGTTTGCTCATTAAAGTTGTCATTAAAATCGATTTTTCGCAAACAGATTTAAAAATTGATTGCATCGTATTCTTCATCACATTCTGAATCTAAAAATATATACATATGTCATGTTTACTCTTAAAATGCGATCACAATTAACGAAAATAGAATAATTAGTCTTACGATTAAAATGTAAGAAATCGATCCAAAAATGATGTAATCTTATTCGTGATCATTTCCTGATTCCAAAAAAATATAGATATGATAGGTTGTATTCAAAACAAGCTCAGAAAGTTAACAAGAATACAGAAAAGCGCGCTTTCCTGCTTAGCACAATACGCTACCGCGCTTATCTGGCGTGTCAATATCACTACGTTTTGCACGTGGAAGGTGAGCGATTTCCTTTACGCGGGGATTGACGAAGCTGTACTGTCTTGGTGAAAAAATACAGTGCGTTCAGTTTCATCCCGTGACTGAGTTCGACAGCTTGATAACTAAATGTAGTAATTTCGCCTTACGCGACTTGTTTTTAAATATTTTATTTTATGAAAGATTGTATTTTCCTAGCCTCTTTAAATTTATCTCCGTTTAAAGTGTGTCTGTCTGTCTGTCTGTGCGTGTGTGTGTGTAGAGCGATTCAGAGTAAACTACTGGACCGATCTTTATGAAATTTTACATGAGAGTTCCTGGGTATGATATCCCCAGACATTTATTTCATTTTTTGGATAAATGTCTTTGATGGCGTCATATCCGGCTTTTGGTAAAAATTGAGGCGGCAATGTCACACCCTCATTTTTCAATAAAATTGATTGAAATTTTGGCCAAGCAATCTTCGACAAAGGCCGGACTTTGATATTGCATTTCAGCTTGGAGGCTTAAAAATTAATTAATGACTTTGGTCATTAATAATCTGAAAATTGTAATTAAAATTATTTTTTTTATAAAATGATCCAAAATTACGTTTATCTTATTCTTCATCATTTTCTAATTCCAAAAACATATAAATATGTTATATTCGGATTAAAAACAAGCTCTGAAAATTAAAAATATAAAAATTATGATTAAAATAAAATTTCCATCTTATTCCTTGTCGGTTCCTGATTCCAAAAACATATAGATATGATATGTTTGGATTAAAAACACGCTCAGAAAGTTAAAATCAAAACTTGACTAAATGTAATGAAAAGAGGTACAGAAAAGCGTGATGTGCAGCACAGCGCAACCACTACCGCGCTAAACAGGCTCGTTAATTTCACTGCCTTTTGCACAAGCGGCGGACTACGGTCATTGTGAAAAAATGCAGTGCGTTCAGTTTCATTCTGTGAGTTCCACAGCTTGACTAAATGTAGTAATTTCGCCTTACGCGACTTGTTCAGATTTGTTAATGTCTGAAAAGGAGGTTCCACTGTTTTAAAATGTCCCATGGATTATACAGTGCCGCACGTGCAGCGTCTCACTTACCAATGGACTGGGTGGCCGAGTGGTAACGCACTTGCGCTCGGAAGCGAGAGGTTGCGAATTCGACCCTGGGTCAGGGCGTTAGCAATTTTCTCCCCCCCCCCCCCCTTTCCTAACATAGGTGGTGGGTTCAGAGACATACATACAGAGATGCGAAGCGAGGGCCGCTCGCGTGAACTCTTAGGCTACGCGGGCCGCGCTCGGTCAGCGTGACCTCGCGCCATCCCGTACTAAGTTGTTGTTCGCTTGCTCTCTGACACCGATTTGAAGTGCTTTTCTGTCATATTTCTTTGGATCTAACCAGCTTCAGACGAGAGATATCAGTGTACGGTAAACTTGATTCATATTCTGTAGCTTCAATAGTGTGCACACGAATGCATTTGAGAGGATTGGCTTCCCGAAGTGAGTCAAAAACGGTTCCTTCGGTTCTTGCGGCCATTGTTTCGAAGTCCATTGCGCGTGGAGGCAATGTTTGGGAGCTAATATTTTCTTTTGTGCGAAACTTTGCTTTCCCTTGACTGGCAAATGCATTACTGGTGTATACATTAATCTGTTTGTATAATTTTGGACGCGCTGTAATTAAATTTGATGCTTTTAAGTCTCACTCAAGTGGTTCTCGCACATACACTGGCGTGTGGATAAAAAGTTTTTAAGGAGAAATGAGCGAAATTGCTTACTTTAGGATTCATCTTCTAATCACCAAATAATGCAATAGTCTTCTTCTTGTGATTTTCTGTTTCTCTTGAGTGCAAATAATCAACATTTTGCATGTTTTATTATCTATGATTTTCTATGAAACAGTTATAACTCTTTAAAAACACAACAATTGCCAGCTTGGCGCCAGTCATGGGAGGATTACTTGCCCCTGTAGTAGGCGAAGAGTACGCGAACAATTGCCAGCTTGGCGCTAGTGGGAGGATTACTTGCCCCTGCCGTAGGCGAGGATAACGCAAGCGGGAAGACAGCGCTTCGCATCTCTTCTATCTATGTCTCTGGTGGGTTCAAGTGCTAGTCTTTCTGATGAGACGAAAAACCGAGGTCCCTTCGTTGTACACTACATTGGGGTGTGCACGTTAAAGATCCCACGATTGACAAAAGGGTCTTTCCTGGCAAAATTGTATAGGCATAGATAAAAATGTCCACCAAAATACCCGTGTGACTTGGAATAATTAGGCCGTGAAAAGTAGGATATGCGCCGAAATGGCTGCGATCTGCTGGCCGATGTGAATGCGTGATGTATTGTGTAAAAAAAATTCCATCTCACACGGCATAAATAAATCCCTGCGCCTTGAATATGTGCGCGATATAAATTGCATAAAAATAAATAAATCCCTGCGCTTAGAACTGTACCCATGGAATACGCGCGATATAATCAATCAATCAATCAATCAATGAGGCTTATATCGCGCATATTCCGTGGGTACAGTTCTAGGCGCTCTGCAGTGATGCCGTGTGAGATGAAATTTTATACGGCCAGTAGATTGCAGCCATGTCGGCGCATATTTACCTTTCACGGCCTTATTCCAAGTCACACGGGTATGGTAGACAATTATTAACTGTGCCTAAGCAATTTTGCCAGGAAAGACCCTTTTGTCAATCGTGGGATCTTTAACGTGCACACCCAATGTAGTATACACGGGGGGTGGTTCGGACACCGAAGAGAGTCTGCACACAAAGTTGACTCTGTGAAATAAATTTCCGCCGAACCTGGGATCGAACTCGCGCTGACAGCGGCCAACTGAATACAAATCCAGCGCGCTACCGACTGAGCTATATCCCCGCCCCATAAGCCTCATATTGATTGATTGATTGATTACCTTGTACACAAGGCGACAACTTGTGCTGGAGCTGTCCTGTACACATTGACCCGATGTTGTTTCGTTTCTCAGTGAACACATCACCTGTCCCGCCCCTCCTTCGGAACACACCGTCACGCTCCGGCAGTCCTCACTATCCGAGCACCTGCTGACACAATCCAGCAAGGACCGTCCGATCACCGTGTCCGGACCCTGTCCGATAGTTGTGACCGCCGTCGGACACTTGGCATAGTGTTGGTGCCGGACTGTGCCGTATACGGGAACAGTGTGAAATGCCACAGTGATGGACAAGATAAATACTGCCGCAAACATCTTCGTCCGCCTGCAAAATATTACAAGAACGAATTTCAGAAAAATCGTGCATTAACAAAATCAATGCATAACTTCTATGACGTTTATAATACTAACCTGAACACAATCATGAAAGTAATCCTTTGTGGATATTGCCTTTATAGTCAGTTATCAAAGTGAAAGTTTACCAAGGGAGAACTGGTTTGAAGAGGGTATTTACATTAAATATAATAAATGATAATAATGGAACATTTATTTAGTGCTTCCCTACAACTCGAAGCGCTTTACAGATTCTATTAAAATAAAACCACGATAATATACAATTTGCATGTAAAAACAAAGAAAACACAAAAGAAACCAGTTTTGGTCACTTCTTCATCAATATTTCGTTATCCTGTAGCCGACCTCTTCAGGATGGTCAACCATGAAAGTCTGAAAGTGGTCTGAAAGTCGACCACTGCGCATGTCATAAACGTCATAGAATCCGTTGGTTGTTAAATATCAACACAAATAGAACAAATTTGCATATAAGTCAATATTTGACTAAATTACTGTTTGCCAGGAGACAGGGAATCGAGAAGGAGGTGCCTAATCAGATATTATATTGCTTTTTTAAGAGCACGTGCCAATGGCCTACGATGTGATGTGCGATTGAATCTCAACGATTGAATCGCGTGTGTGACTGAAGCTTTAATAATCAGATATTATATTGCTTTTTAAGAGCACGTGTATCTATGAGCTTTGCTTGTTGTGCTCCATTGTTAAATGGATTGTATGCGGCATTGTTATCTGTCATTTTCTGAGAAAAAAAAGTTTAAACCAAGGAGGTTCGGGTGTGTGTCTGCGTGTGCGCGCGCGTATGGAACGCCAGATACGCAATGTCCGCGCGTGTCTGTTTGCGTGTTGAGCTGTTATCAAGATACCTACATGGGCAGATGTTCATAAAACTATACATGTGAATTCTTCCATGATATCCCAAGACAGTTTTTTCTCTCTCATTTTTGAAATAAATGTCTTTGACGACGTCATATCTTTTAATTGCAAAAATGTTGGGGCGGAACTGTGGCGACCCCATTTTTCTGTTGAATGACATGTTTTGACAAAGATGTAATGACCTGGTCCGGGTGGTTGGAATGCATTATTTAATTAATTTGTTAATCACACTTTTCTTTGAAATTGAAATCACAGTAACCGACGTAACATTTTTACTATGGCATTCTTTTTCTTTTCTTTTTTTAATCGAAAAAAATATAGACTTTTTATGTTTGAGTTAATACTGTGCTCGAAAACAACGAAAATATGCCAATTTAAGTTCCACTTTTACATGATACCGAGACGGCGGTGTCTCGGTCGACAGCTTTCGGTCAACCAGGACTCCGTAACAGTCTCAGTTAGAGTTAGTTCAGTTTTGACGTTTTAGGCCGACAGATTGATGGTATGTTTTCATATCGCTTGACGTCACTTGTTTTTCGTTATCATGAAACACAAAAAGAAATGAGAAAAACCCTTACATTCATATCAGTTTCAGCGTCAAATTGGCGGTTTCCGCTACGATTTTGTATCAGTTTTAACACACGGCTTGTGTTCGTGACGTCTGCAGAATGTTATAATAATAATAACAAGAAATTCCTCCGAGATAGGAAAAACACCCCCGTCCTTACCATTCTCACTGCCACCAACTGAGAAGGCACTGCTAACAAGTGTGGTTAAAATAAGTTGATTGAGTGGACAAAGAGACAGGCGGAAAAAAAGACAAATCAATATAACTCTTTCTGTAACACCTACTGACCGCATTTTTTGTAAAAATCGTCTCATGTATATAATATAAAACATGCTCAGCACGTGTGGATTAAATAGAACCGAATACCCGGCTTGAGTGGCGCACTGTACGCCGGCTTCGAACCATGGACCCGTCAAGCTTAGGTCCCTTCCAGACTCGTGGAATGGGGACAGCAAGAACATGATTCAGGGGCCATAATGCCATTCCTGATCATATCATGTCGAGTCCCATACTTGTCGACGACGCCCTAGGTACCACATCACAAACAGAACTGTGCAATACACAGGTGTTTTCTACAGACACACTCAAACACACACACACACAGAGAGAAGCCGTATATATATATCTATATCTATTGTATAAATATATAGAGATAGATGAGAATGTATTTTTCGCGTGGCTATAAATTGATTCGACCTTTGCACTTTTACAGTGAGGACAACTTACGGGTCCAAGGAAAGCGTTCTGGACACTGCGATGACCTTCTAAAAATAGCCGGTAACAGAACGCCGGGAATATCCGAAGATGCCTCTCATATCGTAGTGCACCATACGAAGGAAGGGAGGTAAACGCTGAAAACATGGAGAAGATAAGGAAGAGTTATGCCGTAGTTGATCCCCCAAAAAACCAAAATCCACCAATAACTCCCTAACCGTGTAATTGACTGGTCCCAATTTTTGTAAGGACCGTCTCAGGAATGTATAGAACCTGTTCACCAAGTTTGGTGACGATCGGTCCGTTCATTCTTGAGATCTACTTGCGAACACAAACAAACACACAAACAAACAAACAAACACATCCAGTGAAACCTATACACACCCCTATACCGGGGGTGTAATAATATGGGAGATTTATAGAGCGCTTGACGTTCTCTAAGCGCTTTACAATGGTAATTTGGTGAGAGGTCAAGGCAGGTGAAGTAGCCCGCACGTTGAACATCGCTCACATGCTGGGTATTTTCGTGTTTCTATAACCCACCGAACTCTGACATGGATTACAGGATCTTTTCCGTGCGCACTTGGTCTTGTGCTTGCGTGTACACACGAAGGGGGATAAGCCACTAGCAGGTCTGCACATATGTTGACCTGGGAGATCGGAAAAATCTCCACACTTAACCCACCAGGCGGCCGGGATTCGAACCCTCGACCTTCCGATTAAAAGGCCGACGTCTTACTACCCAGCACCTTTCGTTTGGAACACTACCCAAACTTTGCCTAGTATCGTAAGAGTAGTATCAACATCGGTGCGTATGCTTTCGTTCGACCCTTGTGTATTTATTGTAAAAAGGTAACCGCCGAGTAGTTACGTGTGTGGATTAAACAAACAAAATGTATGCGTGGGTATATACATTTAATGAATAGTCATCTAGTTACCACAATCGTTCGATATCATTCCATATCTTTGACTGACCAACAAAGTAAAACTCTATATAACGACCATTCAGCATAACGACCGAATTTCGGTAACAGTTTCAAACTCGTTAAACAGAGGTTCCACTGTACCTATTTATATTTCTCCCGGCTTTCCATGCAGAACGAGACATTTTTGCGGAATGAAATTTGAAGATTAACAAAGGCGTCAGTCACCAAACTAGTTCAGAAAACCCAAGTCCCACCCTGTGCTGACAGCAGCGCCCAGGCTGTACGTGGCAATGTTGTAAGGTGTCCAATAAACGAATGTCGAAATTAACTCTGTCAAGTTTTTATGCGCTGCAAATGGTTGCTTTTCCTTGAAAACCAAAGGGGGCAAACACACACACACACACACACACACAAACACACACACACCTACACACACACACACACACACACACACACACACACACACACACACACACACACACACACACACACACACACAAACATAGACAATGCTTTACATTGTACGCCAAGGACTACCGAGCTGTGTGTTTTTACACTTTGTCAGCGAAAATGAGTATTATGTATTATGATTAACCTATTAATTTTTCACGTGCATTTTTTTTACCTCTTTTTTCAACGAGAAGCAACTGTCCGCAGCCCATAAAAACTTGACAGAGTTATTTCCGGAACTCGTCAATTAGATGAATGCTATGATCACAAAGTAAAGAGTTAAAAGATCGATAATGGTGTAAATAAAGGCTTACACGAGAAGAAACGTACCCTTGAAACTCACAATGATGCGCTAGATGGGTCGACAGTACCTTACCAAGTATCCTGTTGATGTTCATTCAAAAGGCCGAAGCTGGCGAGCTTCTGTCTCTGAGAGCGAGAACAAAATTGCTTGGGAGAAGGAACCCGAGAGGTTTGTTGTCACATGACCAGTGGAAGCCAATCCGATTTCAGACTTTCTCTACTTGCTTTGCGTCGATTAATTGTCACAAATTGCCACAATTTATAATTACTGGTGCGTAGGAAGACACACAGAAGAGGTCGTAGCCCAATCGGTTGATCGCTGGCTGTGGGTGTGGAATTGGAACCCAGGTACGACGATGAATTTCCTGTAATTCCCAGATCAAACAAAACGGTGAGGCACGCAAACTCTGGCCATCAATCAATAATAATAATTGTCAGTAAGTACTGGTGTCACATGACTGATGTGAACCAGTTGATTGGCTAATGGCGATGCGCTAAAACTGTTAGCGCACTCTTGGAGTGCGCTAACTTTTCCACAGAGCGTATTCTTCCGCCCTTTGCTTAAGTGAGAGTGTACTCTCATCCTCGAAATTAATTAATGACATGTAGCTTATATTCTCCACAATACCAATGATTAAGACCATAAATTTCCTGCTTCTCAATTAAAGCAGAATATTTTTTTTCTGACAGATTGCATGTGCCTGTGCCACAGTTGCCACTGATCTAAAAATAGAACCCGCTGTGTCTAATTTTTCAGTTTCGACTTGCGAAGATTCCTCTCATAATTATGCCATGTTAGTGGCATGTCGTTTATTGTACACATTACCAAATGATGAGTTAGTATACAATTCCCAGCAGCTAACAGAAAACACAAGTGTTATTCCGATAACGTAGCAGCAGAGACGGTAGCAGCTAGATCAGCACGTAGCAGACTACACTGAAATACGACTGCATCTGTTCAGTAAATGAATGTTTTTTGAATTATTATTTCAAGGCAAGAACAATCGGAATCGAAAACGTGTTGGGTTTAGAACGTTCTTACCATATATATATAAGACTTATTATCAGCCTGCCTCGTGCGTGCAGACTCAGTGCAACGTGACGAGCAATTTTTGTTTTTGAAATGAGATTCAGTGCAGTAGCAGACGACATAAATCCTGCTCAGCAAATTAACATGTTGGGCAAATGTGAACGATAAAACGATGGGGATATAATACGTGTAGGGTTCAGAGCATTCTTACCGTTCATATTTAGTACCAGACTCCCCAATGAGTGAAGATACCACACGAGAAACATGCCACATTTATTTTGAAATGTGCTTTCCGTCGACCTTGGCAAGGGGCAAAACTCTGCACAGTCAATCTGTCCGCGAAGCTCGATGAAGGTTTCGAATCGCAAATAACTAAAGAGCACAGTCCTTTCTCCGAGTTTAAATGAGGTCTCTATGAAAGATCATCACTTTTTAGCTTAACGCTACACTGGAATTTACCAACAGAAATTAAAACAAGAGTTTGCGTGTGACGAAAGCACGACACACTTGAGACAGCCCACACAAAAGTAGATCCAGTGACACAAACCTGACCACACAGTTACGCCTATCCAAATGCGCGTTACAAAATGTGCGTTTTGAATCTTCTTTTTTCTCTGGCGGTACTGACAATATCGTTATTGAAACAATCCCAGTGCACTAAGGGATTTATAGAGCAAATCTCGAAAATAATTATTGAACTCAGCGCTATGCGCTTCGTTCAATAATGAATTTTCTCGATTTGCTCTATAAATCCCTTAGTGCACTGGGATGTCTCAATAACTTAAATAATAATAATAACGGGCATTTATAAAGCGCCTTATCAGAAGTTCAAAGCGCGTGACAACAATACATGTATACAAAAATCATACAATCACTGTCAGATTCAAACAACACATCATGCACATCTCACATCCCCAGACTATATACTAAGGAACTATCCGTAATGTTGTTGGAACAAGTGAGTTTTCAAATTGGACTTAAAAGATGAAATGGATGGAGAGTGACGTAATTGAAAGGGGAGTGAATTCCATAACTGAGGTCCATAATACGAAAACGTGCGGAAACCATGAGCCTTGCGTTTAAAGCGACCTTGACGGAGAAGTCGAGCATCATCAGAAGAACGAAGGGTGCGAGAGGGAGTGTAGAGGGAGATCAGTTCAGAAAGATAGGCAGGTGCCGATTCAGAGATGATATTGTAGCAGTTCAAGCAGGCAGCTTTATACCTAATACGTTCAGATACAGGAAGCCAATGAAGTTCTTTCATGAGAGGAGTGCAGGGTTGTCGATGCTGTGCTCTGAAAATGAGACGTGCAGCAGAGTGTTGTACTTTTTGCAAGGGTTGGAGAGTGGAGTCAGGGCAGCCTATGAGAAGGGAGTTGCAGTAATCTAATCTGGACAGAATGCAGGATGTAACGAGAGTTTTAGTGGTATCAACAGTGAGAAATTTTCTTATGGAACCTATTCTTCTGATCTCAAAGTAACATGTCTGACAGACTTTTTTGATGTGTTGTTTCATTGCGAGGTGGGAGTCCATGATGAACCCAAGATTCCTAGCACTATCAGAGAGAGAAATGTCACTAGAACCTACTGTGATGGAGGCTGGAAGGGAAGTGGTCGAAGAGGAAGCTCCAGAGAAAAGAAGAAATTCAGTCTTGTCATCATTTAACTTGAGCATATTGTTTGTCATCCATGATTTAATATCTGAAGTGCAGTTTTGGAGAGTGTGCGTCACCGCTTGGATTTCTGTAGGCTTGCATGCTTGTTGGAGTTGTGTGTCGTCTGCAAAGAGGTAGTGATTGACTGCGTGTTGCTTGATGACGGCAGAGAGAGGAGTGGTGTATAGTACAAATAAAACTGGGCCTAGAACTGATCACTGGGGAACGCCGAAACAGAGAGGAGATGGAGGAGATGAGTGATTATTGACAGACACATACTGACTACGGCCCTGTAGATATGAACTAAACCAGTGAAGAGCGGTAGAGTGAACGCCAAAAACAGATTCGAGACGAGAGAGCAGAACAGAGTGATCGATCGTATCGAACGCAGCTGAGTTATCCAAGAGAAGCAGAACTGATAGGTCATCATTATCCAGAGCAGAAAGAATGTCCTACCGGAGCAGGATCGGAGCAGCCTGCTCCGGAACCGGAGCTTGTGTGTGAGAGGGCAGGTGGAGAGCGGAGCAGGATCGGAGCAGCCTGCTCCGCTTGCTCCACCTGTGTGTGAGCCCCCCTTAAGATAGCAGTGAACCGACTGACAGTCGATCGACTGCCCAGTCGATCGACTGTGGTTGATCGCCGGGTCACCGAAAAGCGCGTTTCATGAGCGAATCACCGTCACCCGCGGACAACCGCAGTCGACCGACTGTACAGTAATCCGAATGGCCAAGTCGAAGGCTAAATTTAGCAACATTACCACTTCCGTTTGCTCATTCGCACGTGGAAATGGTCGATTTCGAAGAAAAAACTAGTCTCGGCCCGCTCAAAATAACAATGACCGAGACTTTCAGTAATTGCTTCGCGTGACGTCTAACCCTCTTACGCCATAATGTGACGTCTTCAAGACATAACCCTGACTTGTCTCCTGGATTACTGCGTCATGATAGATAAATTTCGAAGAACAATCACAAGGTTTGGCTCACAATCCAAAAAAGTGTGAGCATTCTGCCATTGACTGTGCGGATAATTACATTTATTTTCGGTTTACCGCAGTAAGCCGAACACAGTGTTGGGGGGAGAGCATCGCCGTGTTTGGTCGACTTCCGGTGAGACGACCCGCAGTCGGCCGACTGAAATGTTGTTCGTGAAACCCGATGACGTCGGATTACTGTGGTTCTCTCGGACAACTGCAGTTGGTCGACTGTGTTTCTGGCTTATGAAACTGGCCCCAGTTCCGAAATTAGTTGTTCTTTTCCGAGCAAAACGACTGTGAACACAATCTGTGTCTAAATTAGATCTTGCTACAAATACATTTCAGTGGATCCCCTCCCCCCTCCCCCCCCTTCGCCACCTGCTGGCGTGACCTCCTCTTTTTCTTTTGACTTCCTGCGTTCTTTACACCCAGGGTCACCTTATGGACTGGGTGGCCGAGTGGTAACGCACTTGCGCTCGGAAGCGAGAGGTTGCGAGTTCGACCCTGGGTCAGGGCGTTAGCAATTTTCTCCCCCCTTTCCTAACCTAGGTGGTGGGTTCAAGTGCTAGTCTTTCGGATGAGACGAAAAACCGAGGTCCCTTCGTTGTACACTACCTTGGGGTGTGCACGTTAAAGATCCCACGATTGACAAAAGGGTCTCTCCTGGCAAAATTGTATAGGCATAGATAAAAATGTCCACCAAAATACCCGTGTGACTTGGAATAATAGGCCGTGAAAAGTAGGATATGCGCCGAAATGACTGCGATCTGCTGGCCGATGTGAATGCGTGATGTATTGTGTAAAAAAAATTCCATCTCACACGGAATAAATAAATCCCTGCGCCTTGAATATGTGCGCGATATAAATTGCATAAAAAAAATAAAAAAATAAAATCCCTGCGCTTAGAACTGTACCCATGGAATACGCGCGATATAAGCCTCATATTGATTTCCAACTTGCCATTCATTTCTAAAATTCTGGAAAAAGTAGTGCTTAGTCAGCTTCTCTCCCACCTTGAAACCAACAACCTCTGCAACCCTCTTCAGTCAGCGTATAGGGCTGGCCACAGCACCGAGACTGTTTTGCTTCGTGTTGTGAATGACATTATTTTCGAGATTTGCTCTATAAATCCCTTAGTGCACTGGGATTGTTTCAATAACGATATTGTCAGTACCGCCAGAGAAAAAAGAAGATTCAAAACGCACATTTTGTAACGCGCATTTGGATAGGCGTAACTGTGTGGTCAGGTTTGTGTCACTGGATCTACTTTTGTGTGGGCTGTCTCAAGTGTGTCGTGCTTTTGTCACACGCAAACTCTTGTTTTAATTTCTGTTGGTAAATTCCAGTGTAGCGTTAAGCTAAAAAGTGATGATCTTTCATAGAGACCTCATTTAAACTCAGAGAAAGGACTGTGCTCTTTAGTTATTTGCGATTCGAAACCTTCATCGAGCTTCGCGGACAGATTGACTGTGCAGGGTTTTGCCCCTTGCCAAGGTCGATAACATAGAAGGGGAATCGAGACGAGGGTCGTGATGTGTGTGTGTGTGTGTGTGTGTGTGTGTGTGTGTGTGTGTGTAGAGCGATTCAGACTAAACTACTGGACTGATCTTTATGAAATTTGACATGAGAGTTCCTGGGAATGATATCCCCGGACGTTTTTATTTTTTATTTTTTCGATAAATACCTTTGATGACGTCATATCCGACTTTTTGTAAAAGTTGAGGCGGCACTGTCACACCCTCATTTTTCAATCAAATTGATTGAAATTTTGGCAAAACAATCTTCGACGAAGGTCGGACTTTGGTATTGCATTTAAGCTTGGTGGCTTAAAAAATAATTAATGAATTTGATCATTAAAAATCGGAAACTTGTCATTAAATTTTTTTTTAAATAATCCAAAAACAATTTCATCTTATTCTTCGTCATTTTCTGATTCCAAAAACATATACATATGTTATATTTGGATTACAAACAAGCTTTAAAAATTAAAAATATGAAAATTATGATTAAAATTAATTGTCCGAAATCGATTTAGAAACAATTTCATCTTATTCCTTGTCGGTCCCTGATTTCAAAAACATATAGATTATGATATGTTTGGATTAAAAACAAACTCAGTACGCTAAAAAGAATAGAGATACAGAAACGCGTGTTATCCTGCTCAGCGCGACCATTACCACACTATTCTGGCTTGTCGATTTCACTGCCCTTCCCACGAGCGGTGGACTGACGAAACTACGAGTATGCGGTCTTGGTAAAAAAAATGCAGTGCGTTCAGTTTCATTCTGTGAGTTCGACAGCTTGACTTAATGTTGTTATTTCGCCTTACGCCACTTGTTTTCTCCTCTCTGTGTCTCTGTCTGTGTATCTCTTTCTGTATGTCTGTCTGTCTGCATCTTTGAGTCTTGGAGACTTGAGTCTTGAGTTTGTCTTATGTGTCTGTCTGTCAGTGTCTCTGTCACTCTCTGTCTCTCATTCTCTCTCTCTGTCTCTGTCTCTCTCTCCCTCTCGGCTTTCTCTCTTTTTCACACACCCCTACCATCCCCCATCCCTCCCCACCTCTTTCCCCACCCTATTGTATTCTCA
>NW_027128430.1:0-22500 GCF_037325665.1 Littorina saxatilis
AATAAACAAATAAGAAATGGGTAGAAAATGAATGTGAAAACTGACTTTGATTGTTGATCAGTATTTTCTATACCACTAACAAATAATCTACTTACACATAGCTGTTTGGCAAATGTATGTTGCATGGGACACACTGACATGAAAGTGGAAGATGTTTTTCCCTCTAGAGAAACTACATATCAAGTTACACTTTTTGTGCTCTTCCATTCCAGTTGGCAATCAATTGTTAACGCATGTTATTAGAAAAAATAGAACGAAAACAGATTAGATAGAATGAAAAATGTACTGGTGATGTCATTTGGGACATACTGACATGAAAACGTCACCTTTTGTCATTGTCTCAAATATCTCTTAAACGAGTTGGAATTTTTTAATGAGCTTTTAGAAATGCCTCAGACACCTACAAAGCTTTCATCTCCTAAAAGCTCATTAAATTTCAGGGATAATTAATTAATTAATTAATTAATTAATGGTCAAATTTAGACTACACACGGAAGCATTCGTGGGGACGTGCGGACCCATACTTCTCAAAGAAGGAAAAGCGTGTATACCCTTCCGAGGCACTCGTGGGTCCATGCGGACCCATACTTCTCAAAGAAGGACAATTGTGCAAACCCTTCCGTGGCACTCGTGGGGCCATGCAGACCCATAATATTTTACCAAATACCCTGTGCAGTCTAAATTTGACCATTAATTAATTAATTAATTATCACTGAAATTTAATGAGCTTTTAGGAGATGATAGCTTTTTAGGTGTCTGAGGCATTTCTAAAAGCTCATTAAAAAATTCCAACTCGTTTAAGAGATATTTGCATCAAACACCCTTCTGTGTCCGCACGGACCCACGAGTGCCACGGAAGGATATGCATATTTTTCTTTCTTTGAGAAGCATGGGTCTGCACGGCCCCACGAGTGCCACGGAAGGATATGCACATTTTTCCTTCTTTGAGAAGCATGGGTCTGCACGGCCCCACGAATGCGTCCGTGTGTAGTCGATAACGAGTGCCGGCGAAGGTTAATGGCTGAATAACAATGAGTTCCTTTATACGTTGGATTGGGCAAGCCATATATGACTAAGTGCCAAAAGGTGCGCACGAAAAGCGGACAAAGGGGCTAAAAAATAAAAGTTGACAAACACGACTGATATTGTGATTTTTGTTAAGACAACAGATGCTGGAACCCAATTACGAAAAGAAAAGATAAATTTACCCAAATGATTTTACAAATAACGATAATTTTGTTCGTTATATCATTCAAAACGGCACTGAGTCATAGCATTAAGGTTATCTCGCACGTTTTTAAAGCTAGGGCTTTGAAACTTGGCACACAACCAAAGTATAATGACCTCCAGGTATGGTGCACATCACACTAAACAACATTGAATTTCAAGGTCACAGCGAGGTTAAATTTCCTTTGCAAACTGGAAAATTGTCGTTGTCACGTCTTACATGTTTTAATACTAGATCAGTTAGACTTTACATACTTCACATACTTTCAGCATTTTTATAAAACCTCATTAAAAGTGACCTGCTTGTTAATCTTTGTCAAAGTTCAAGGTCACAGCGGGGTCACATCTGGTCCAAATGTGGAATATTTTCAATTTATTCAGCGCGTTTATAGCACGAGCTTTGAAAATACACACAGTTCTAGTGTATAATGTTCACACACGATTAAAGTCTGGTTGAAAAAGTCAAGGTCACAGCAGGGTCGCGTTGAGGTCAAACATATACATTTTTCAATGAGGTTTTCTCATATGTTTTTGAAGCTAGGGCCTTGAAACTTGGCACACTACGCAAGTTAAATTAAACCTCATCAAATTCCAAGGTCACAGTAAGGTTAAAGATCCTTTAAGGATATTTTCTAAAAAAGGTGACCGCCTGGTTAATGTTTGTCAAATTTCAAGGTCACAGCAGTGCCATCTGGCTTAAACTTTGAAAAATTGTCAATTTCTTCAACTAGTTTTATAGTGTTTGAAGTCATTCACACATGATGAAAGTCTGGTTGATAAAATCAAACGTCAAGGTCGCAGCGGGGTCGCATTGAAGTCAGACACATACAATTGTCATTTTCACGAACGCCTTTTAAGCAACACCTTTGAAACTTCACACATTCCAAAGTTTTGATGTTGTTTGGTTATAATCAAAGTGTGGTCAATTTCCATGATTGAGAGCATTCAGAGGGGTCAAGTTGAGGTCACACAAAAGAGATTAAATTGTCGACACAACAGATGAGACTGGCTACCACTGTTTATTTTAATACACTTTTATGCAAATTTTAAATTGTGTTCAACCATATACACCAAACTCACCCAAACTCCTGAAACATCCAAGAAAAGGAAAAATGTGTCCAAGCAAGGAAAAACGCCATTTCTTCAAAGGCTGGAATAACTACAGAGGCAGCCGCGTCATTACACACAATGCAATTACGTCATACATCATACATTTCTATGAGTCATGTTGAATGGAATGGTGGCATGTGCCTCTATTCTAGCTAACAACAAAGCTGAAAAAATGAATATTATCTGTTTGTTTTGTTTGTTTTACCCGTACGAGACCTTTCTGTGACCTTGACATGTGACAAGGATCTACCTTAACTTCTTTAAGTCGGAGTTGAGAGTTGTGTGATGTTTGAAGGCTCTCCCTTTAAAAAAAAACTGAGATAATGATGCATTTTCGTGTTTTTGATTTGCCCATGTGACCTTGAGATTCGACAAAGGTCAACAAGACTTTAACCGTGTATGGAGGCTATTAAGCCCAAAAATGTGAACTTTCAAGGTTCTTGCTTTGAAAAACTCTGAGAAAAAGGTTATGTTTTTTTTTTACCCACACGAGACCCTGCTATGACCTTCACATTTCTCAAGGATCAACCTTGAATTCTCCATGTTGAACAATCATTAAGCAAAAGCGTTGTTTGAAGTTTGAAGGTTCTAGCTTCAAAAATCTCTGAAAAAATATGTTTCATCCGTTTTCTGAACCACATGTGACCCAGCCGTGACCTTGAAATCTGACAAGGGTCAACAAGACTTTTACCATGCATGGGGGCGATTAAACCCCAAATGTGTGTGAAGTTTCAAGGTTTCAACTTAAAAAACGTCTGAGAAAAATATACATTTTCCTTTTTGGACAATGTGTTGCACGCAAGACAACACGACAAACGCTCGTGTTATCATTCTTTTACTTTAAGGTCGACTTGCGTGCCCGCTCTTTCGCTAATCTCAATTAAAATTCATCTTAGAAGTTCGGTTTTATTACGCTTTTAATTAAGAAGATTAAACTAAGACAACAAATAGTTAGTTTTACCCATTAAACTCGATAAGGTAGTGACATTTTATGTTGAACGCAAGAAGGTGTCGCACGCAAGATCTGAAAAGATGTTGACGACATAATTTCAACACTTGATAGCGCAATCGTGGTTCGTGATTTCTTCACAAATTTTGAACACAGAATGTGTCACGTGGTTCCGTAAATGAAGTAGATCTTTGTACATGTAAATTTTGTTTTTAAAAGAAAATAACCGTTAATTACCGAACATTTTGTCGCACGCAAGATATGACGAAATTTTCAAATCGTTTTCAAAAATGCTGTTCAAAAGTTCTGCAGTCTTTGCTGGATTACTTGAAAGACAGCAGTTTGATACACCGTTATCGCTTGACGTGTCGACATCAATTCCAGAGTTTTTGAAAAAGAAATTTAGTAAATATCTGCGATTGAAAAATGTATGCCGTGATGACGAATCATCTTGCGTGCGACACCTTAAAATTCGGTTATCGAAAAAAAAAAATTCTCTCGAGATTTAGATTTGACGTTTGGTCTCGTCTGTAAAGCGATGTTTCAGGCATTCAATCAAACTAAATGCAATTCATTTGTGCTTCTTGTTATTTTTCTGTGGCATATTCAAAACACGAGGTATCACGATGTCCTTTTTCAGATGGCCGGTTTTGGCGTTATTTTTGACTTTAAACAAAGATAACTTCAAAACCGTTCAAGTCAGACACACGAAATTATGTCCACTATCTTTTCGCACATTCATCCACACACACACCAATTTTCAGCAGACACACGTTTTTAGAAACATTTTTATTGTAAAACAAAGTCGTCTTCTGTTCTGTGAGCACCTTTTGGCACTTAGTCATATATATATATATATATATATATATATATATAAATATATCTAGCATCAATAAACCTAAAAATACACTAAGGTCTTTTTCAAAAACAATAGTCTGTTTTAAAAACTTTCAGCAATTTTCAACCTTATAAATCTATACTATAGATACATGAAAAGAAATTTGGTCAGACAATGAGACATGGGATTCAGAAAAAGTGATAATTAAGGAGAAAAAAAGTGGGGGTCTGGGGGCCGCAGAAGGCCCCCAGTAGGGTCCAGGGGGCAAAGCCCCCAGAAGCTGAAGGTTTTTAGTATTTTAGACACACAAAAATGGCCCTGAAATGCATATTTCAGCTTAATCATAGCCCCCTCCCTTTCTCTTCCTTCCCATGTTTCTCAAATTAATTTTACGCTAAGACTCAAAATAAGGAGGAGAAAGAGAGAGAGAGAGAGAGAGAGGCGGGGATGGGGGGGGGGGGGGGGGGGGGGGTGGTGGCGTGTGACGGTGTGGTTTCAATGTTCTTACCTCGTCGGTGCCAAACGACCCCAGTGACTGATTACACGACTGGGTTTTCAGGATAGTCAGGTGCTTGTTGCTTTTCAAGTGGCTTTTGAGGGCAGTCTTTCCATTGGAACCGTAGTTGATAACATTAACATCGTTGCACAAAGTGCACTAAGTTTTTCCCGGCAAGTTGATTTTAGCAAAAGCATCGCCAACTTTCAGTTTCACGTCTTGTGTCTTCTGGCCTTTCTCGTATTTCCAGCTCAATGATACAACTTCATCGAGCCAGTCGAATCTCCAGAGATTTTTCTTGTACTTCTGCTGGTCAATTTCCCGGGATAGAACGGTTTCGTCTCGCTTTAGCTTCCTCATCATTTTGGCAAGTGGCTCGAAGCGATGTAAAAATGGCGCCGAATCATTCTCATACGGTATGCTTTAGCTTATACTGAATCCCCGATAGCTACGTTGAAACGGTGACTGTAGGAGACAAAGATATGACGGCTTACTAGCGCCAAAACTAAAAATTAGTAATTAACCCGTGAAAGTTACTAATTTTCACGAGAAAATTACAATTCTGACGTGAAAATTAGCAATTTTCACGTGTTAATTACTAATTTTCTAGTGTTAATAACTAATTTTCAAGTGTTAATGTCTAATTTTCAGTTTTGGCTCGCTTCCTGACGGCTTACTAGTGCCAAAACTAAAAATTAGTAATTTTCACGCGTTAATTACTAATTTTCTTGTACCTCGTGACTGTGGGGGCTCAATGCGCATGCGCGACTGTTTCACCTGCCAGAGCAAAACATCCTTCGATTCGAAACTTTTCTGGTCCATAGTTCTTTAAATTAACACTAAGAGCTGAGCGCATGTGTAGATAACCGTGACATACAACTGTCTGTCCGAAAACTTGTTGAATAACGAATTCTATCGAAAGATATTTGTGAAAGTGTGCGAGTCTCGATGAAGAGATCCGTCTGCTAGTCGTCGGACCTTTTGCACATGTCCGACCGGCCGCCATTTTTCCTCTCTCGGTTCGAACATTTTCGGATTGATTGTCCTTCCCTAATACACTTTTAAGCAAATGTATGAGTGTGGTAGTGGAAACAAATATGAAGTACAGCTGTCTGCCTGACAACTTGTCGATTAAGGAATTATATTGAAAGATATCTGTGAAAGTGTGAGACCACAGCCGATCAAAAGTCCGTCTGCTACGAACAGCTTCGATTCGAAAGTTTTCGGGGTCGATTATTCTTTTCTAAGATACCCAAAACAACTTTTAGGATAGCGCTATTGTAGAAAACAGTGACATGCATCTTCCCGTCGAATAACTTGCTCGATAAGGCCTTCTGTTAAAAGATATTTTAGAAATAGTTTGAGAGTGATGTTTGCCGGACGTTGAAGCCTCTCAGTGCGGACTCTTAAAATCCGACTACTGTGACCGAAAACGAGGCAAAAATGAAAATTAGTAATTAACACTGTTAATTACTAATTTTCACGTGAAAACGATAACCCTAGGTTTTGGCACAAGTAAGCCGTCATACAAAGACACAGAGCGCGTTCCCATACGGATCGACCAGCAACAGTCTGACCGTTTTAGGAACCAACCGTTCAAGAATAGTATGGAATGGAGCGTCGCGATCAGCGGACCGGCCGAAAAACTTGGGTCTTTACCTACATATACCCCAACATTTTCTCAGCGGATTTGCACGAATCTCAAGAATGATCCCTGGAGCCTAAAAATTTACGGAATTCCGTAATTTTACGGAAGAATCCCATGTCTGTTTGGTGCAATTAAACAGGTAACCTAATGGCAAATCATTGTGTAAAACTTTCTTTACAACTTTCTTTCACAAAGTGTACATATTTGTTTGTTTTTTTTAGCAATATTGTTTTCGTGGTGCAGTACCTGTGTTTAAAAATAATAAAATACACAGCGGACATAATTTCGCTTTATTTGAATGACTTTCCACTTTACAAAGATTGGTTTAGAATTAGAGCGCAGATTTAAACCAATTTGAAAAAAACAGTTGCTTATACCTTCTACCATGCTTGGTACTTTGAACAAACTTTATGATTGTTTTTGAGGCTTTCATTGTTGCCGCCCAATGCTGCTCAGTGCAAATTAACTTTTTTGAAGGCGAAGTGTCTGCACCCAGACACATCCTTACTCTGAGGTCTCAAAGCAAACCCGCAAATTGAGGCACACCTCCCAACGCCATGCAAGATATTGCAGATTTATTGCACGATTACGTGGCTGGAGCGGATAGGGCAAGTAGCCTAATAAGTTTACAATTTAAAACGAATGCTTCTTTCATTGACAAAAGCAGTAATCATGTGTCAAAACACTGGATCGGCTTTGGAATGCGCTTGTAAATAAAAGTAGACAATGAATTTTTCTTGTGATTCCACTGACCAATCTGCTTGTAGTCTGGACAATCAAGCGTACAAAATATGGCAAAATCGTATGGGTTCACAGGTCTGCTATACACTTCAGGTTTGGGGTGTCCACAAGCTAACTTTTTTTTTACTCGAGCATGTTGGCAACGAACTGGAGAACATCTGACCATGTTGATCGGTGGGTGGCCCACTCCGAGGGTCAATGCGCTCCGTTAGTTGCACGAGCTGTTCCTCAGAGAGGGGGCAAGCCGTGGCAGGCACATCCTAACGACTGTCTGGCAAAGGATGGTCCTCGATTATCGATTGAAGGCTTCTCCCTTTCCAGAAGTCCTGTACTGCTGTGGATGTGCTGGCTCGTCTCTCCAGCATCCCCCTGAAGAAGAGCTGCAGGGGAGTTCTGTTGCGCTCTGTCCTCAGGGGTTGGTGGTTCTTCTGTTCCACAATCCACTGTAGGGACCGGTTCAGCCTGGGCAGAAAAACATAGTGGAGGGCCCACAAGTGAATGGGATTGTCCATGTTCAGTATCCCCAGACCACCTTCTGCCTGTGGTGTTCCCATTGCAGTAAACAGGTCATGGTAAGGGTTCACCACATCTTTCCAGACGTCGAGCCAGAGACGCTCGATCCTTTGGTTATGGTCACTGCGGCCTTGCATCGCACTGCCTCTCCCTTCTCCCCGGTGTTCATTCATGAGGGCGACGACATCCAGATTCTCGCCACCATGGTCCATGCGGACTCTTGACGGGAGTCCAAAGCGTTGGGTTCCACCCAAAAACAGATCCCGAACGGTCTCTGACCTGTTGTTTCGGTGGCATGGAGGAAGGTAGTGGCCCGGCTAAAGCCATCGATTGCCCCATGAATCACCATTTTCCACCTGCAATATAACAAACAGAGATCCGTTTCCATATGTGATTTCACCACACAAATTCTGATTAAAGAGTTATTGGGAAATAAGTACAGGTAACATGCTCAGTAAATATTAAAAAGTAATGGTCAAAGTGCTTTTTCATGACCGAGAATCAAGACCATTATTTTTAATATATATCATTGAGAAAAGGTGTGTAACCCATTTAATCCACCTTTCTTCAATTTTGCAAAGAAATAAATCAAGAAAAGCAATTGCTTTATATGACTTTTCTTCGTCATGTCCATAAGCCTTAAGGGTCTTGTAGGTCTTAAAAGGAGGATTCCACTAACTGCTGGGACTCTAAAATTTGATAAAAATAAGCAAAATTTTGGTAATGTCTGCTGGTTAATAACACATACAATTCAGTGAAATTTAATAAAAATAACTGAGAAAACCGCAATGTAAAGCTTTTACAAACTTGACCCCACTGTGACCCCAAAATGTGACAGGGATCAACCAAACTAGGGTCACGTAGGTAGATGATCAAATCCTTCAAGTGTTCAAAGTTTCAAAGCTCAAGCTTCAAAAACACCTGAGATAACATCAATGTTAAGATATTTTGATTCGAACATGACCCCCTGTGACCCCAAAACTTGACGAAGGTCAATCTTCTTCTTCTTCAGCGTTCGACGATGGCTGTGTCTAGATTCTTTGGCCCGTGATGTTGACGAAGTGGGCTGTGACGAAGGTCAATCAACCTTATGTCGTCTTCTTCTTCTTATGCGTTCGTGGGCTGAAACTCCCACGTGCACTCGTGGTTTGCACGAGTGGAATTTTACGTGTATGACCGTTTTTACCCCACCATTTAGGCAGCCATACGCCGCTTTCGGAGGAAGCATGCTGGGTATTTTCTTGTTTCTATAACCCACCGAACTCTGACATGGATTACAGGATCTTTTTCGTGCGCACTTGGTCTTGTGCTTGTGTGTACACACGGGGGTGTTCGGACACCGAGGAGAGTCTGCACACAAAGTTGACTCCGAGAAATAAATCTCCCGCCGAACGTGGGGACGAACTCACGCTGACAGCAGGCAACTGGATACAAATCTAGCGCGCTACCGACTGAGCTACATCCCCGCCCACAATCTTATGTCAAGTTGGTAGATTATCAAAACCTAGAAGTGTGCGTACTATTAACCCTTACACCGGTGCAATTCTGTAACACATGTTACATAGCCACTGGTGAATTAACAGAGAGAAACATAACAAAAAACAGTCATATAGGTTTTCGCATCAATGGGAGGTAATCGGAACCGACCAAACAGACTGAGCCAATAGCGCGACATATGTCGTGACAACCAGGTGACAGTATACGTAAAGTGTCGCGACAACCAGCCTAAGGGTTAAAGCTCTAGCTAAAAACACATCTGAGATAACATCAACGTTAAGTTTTTATTAAACGAACATGACCCCGCTGTGACCCCAAAATTTGATGAGGGTCAACGAAACTGGGGTCACTTCGTGAAATCATCAAACCCTAAAAGTGTGCAAAGTTTCAGAGGTCTAGCTGTATAAACTTCTGAGATAACAGCTCAACGTTACATTTTTTGTCCTTGGACAGACAGACAGCCTGCCCACAGCACACATAATTATTTTGATCAAGTATTATTCACTCAGCCAGTCTACCTGCACAAGCATGTGATTAATCCATGGTTGAAGAGTTCTGTGAAAATTGCGCAATTCTGCAAACTCTTTATAGCAGTTAATTTAATTTCGAATAAAATAAAGTACATAGTTGTTCTGCTAAGACGATAAGGCAAATATTTTTGCGTTCTTTTCATGTTTAAGTATCTCGGGAAAAAAAGTTCTATTTATGAAGTGAAATATAATTGACCTACAGATTACTGTCTTTTTATTTGTACAAATGCAAAATGGGAACAACTCTATTTTCTACACAAAATATGAGAGTTACTTGCCTTGAGACCTTGTGTCTGGTACAACGTAGATTTTGATTTAGAAAACAACCAAACTTATGGATCTTATATTGGATTCTGTGTGTTGAAACCTGAAATGAATAGTGTAAATGCAGTATGTATGAGCTCTTTCCTCTTTCGAATATTTGAGCATTCAGAACTTTTCAGTCACCAAGCAGTGACCACACAGTGTGGTTTCTCAACCTATGAGCTATCGAGGATTCAGACTGGTTGCTGGGTGGTTATTTGTTAGGACTAGGTAGCTTGGTATTCACCGAAAAGTATTCCCCCCTCTGCTTATTTCTCTGTTAACTTGAAGGGGTGTTTATTGTTAAAAAAACCACAAAGCAACCAAATTTAAATAACCACCCAGTAGAAATGGTAAGGTATAACCAGAATATGTTTTGTATTCCGTGGGGAAATCATCAATGGACCAGTCTTTCATTACATATCCAGAAAATGACAAAATAAAAAGAAAAGAAAAGAAAATACTTGCACACGACTCACCTTCGTTACCCACCTACCCCTTAGAAGACGCCCTTCCTTTTACGATCCCAAACAAGACATTTTCAAGACCCTGTTTCATAGCTGCCAACCCCTGTGAAGCCCAAAGAGTAGCATTTTGGAACTTTCACCCAATGTCAGAGTTGCAATTGGTGTTTATAAGCATAGCACTCGCATAATCTTAAATTTGAATCGCAAGCCCGCATTTAAAATGCCATCAAAAACGTTTGTAAGATTCTGAGAGCTCTACGACATTACAACCGTCTAAACATAGTTCAATGTCACACGCTTTCCTTCTTTGCCACTACTAAAGCAAACGTATGCAAGATTGTATGTTACACGCTTTAGGAGCATGGCAAGAACGGATTCAAACTCAAAATCGTCACTCCAAAAAAACATAAAATGCACACACGACTTTTATTTCTCCTGCTGTTATCGTTTCTTCTCTTTACAGATTCTTCAACGCTCAGAATACTGAAAACGGCACCCCAGACGACAGTACTGTTTCCATACGCGAATTTAAGTTCCCTTGGAAAGTGGTTCGCTCAGGAGGCCTGTTTGTCTGACACTATAAGGACAGAGTTGTGAACATAGATGACAAAGATTCCGGAATGAACAAACATTTTGCGGATGCAGACACAGAAAGACGTCATGAAGAATGAGATGCTTCAAAAGATACAGACTGTGACGATGACTGTGACGTCATTCCCATATAACGAGACGTCATTCACAGTTGTTCGGCCACTTCCGTCAAAAAGTAGATTTAGACAATCAACGTAATCTCGTGTGGAAGAAAACGTCTGTCACACAACCAAGTCGGAATAGCAGGTATTATTACCTATACACGCAAAGTCTGTCGAATTCTTCGGCAAAAATCGTTGAAAATGATTTGCCCGCATCGGCGTGGAACTTGCACCATAATCTTCACCACCCTTACGTTTCCCCGTTTTTATCCTGTCTCCCTCCAGTTTCCACTTCTAACACCGTCACTGTGCACAGCTTACAACTTAACAAGTGCATTGCATATATTCTAATCAAATTCACAATTGGCGCATAGAGTCACCGGAAATGCGAATGCTTGCAATAAAATTCACGATTTGCTAAGCAAGTCACGTGGACAATATCGAGTCATAACGGAGTGGTTCCCAGCCATCGGTACTCGACTAGTTATGCAATGTTCATTGTTGATTGTCAAGCAATAAGTGAACATTTTGCACGCTTGTCATTTTTATTTTTTATTTTAGCGTAGCAGCTCAGGGCTTAGAGTAGCAGCGTAGCAATTCCTGCAAAATCGGAGCATGCTGCGCCAAAATCGTAGCAATTGGCAGGTATGCTGTTCTCTAAGATATTCTGCTCATAACCTCTGTAAGTTTACCCCCATTATAAGACCTTATTATCTCAGGGTTATGTAGGTCTTAAAAGAAAGATTCCAGCGTCATAAAATAATGTTTAAGAGAATTCCTTATGCCACCTGTATCAATCCACTCAAATTCCATGTTCAAACTGGCACAACCCCTAACATCCTCCCCACCACCGGACACACTCAACATTCACCAAATTTTTAAAAAGGATTTTTTTGTGCCCAGTGTATGTATTTGTAGCTGTACTCACGATATCAACTTGTGGTATCCGTCTAGATGCCAGAGAGCGTTTGGTCCTGATACTTGGTACAGACGACGTCTCGTGGGCCTCAACGCCAAAGCTCTGACAGCTACTCCACCAGGATCAACCCGCTGGATGGCTCCCCGTACTCTGTGCCTTTGTGGAGCGTGTAAGAATACAACTTATTACACTAACGTGACATACCACTCATGTCATAACAATACCATTCACTCTACATTGCATGTGTAAAGAGGTCTTGTCTGACAAGGACCTGATTTTTCACTGCCTCCAATACCGAAACAAGCGTCCTTCTTTGAACACTCGGAAGAATTTTAAGAACGTAAACACCACACCAGTGACATTTCCTTGCTTTGACATTAAAGATTACACGAGGCATTCGGAGAGATCCAGGTTCAATTTTTAAGCTTCTTCAATCTGGGCGCTTCGACAAAGGGACATTTACAGCAATGAACATGCAACAGTATGTACAGGGTCCCCACTGGTTTTTAGAAACAAAATTCCATGACTTTTCCATGAGCCTCAATAACATTTTCCATGACTAGATCCACAGGTCGCCATTTCCGAACACGCAAACTTTTTACATCTTGTCACTGCCAGTTTTGACACTGGCTTGCTTTGCACTGAATTTGAGTCAGTTTCTACGCAGTGTCTCTTTGACAAGCAAGTCAAGCATTTGCTACGCAGTCAGATTATCGGTAATGTTTGCTGGTCCTGTCATTTCACTAAACTGGACCAGCCACTGTTTGTATCCATCTGCACTTTCGTAAATTCCGTTTCATAACCGTCACTAACACTGTGACTTGACGAACTGTCATTTTTTTCACCGCGATACACAGTTCATTGCGAAGATCTTCCTTGGTAATTCGTTCCAATTCCGCATACTTTTTGTTGTCAAGAAACAACTCGAAAGAAAGCTGGCGTGCTAAAGGTTAATTTTTTTTCTTTCTTATTTATGTTAAATTCCATGACTTGAATTGAAATTCCATGACTTGAATTGAAATTCCATGACTTTCCAGGCCTGGAAAATTAAAAATCAAATTCCATGACTTTCCATGACCTGTACGAACCCTGTATGTAGGATAAACAGAATACTACATGGCTTCCTGTTTGATACCAGTTTTACACTAGTGTTTTGAAATATTGTTCGCAGTTTAATATTTAAAAGCACAACTTGTGTAAAACTGGTATTTCATAGGAAACCATATAGTATTCTCTATGTGGACAACAATGTCACAGGCTTACCCACTAAAGTTCTTTAGGAGCTTCTGACATATTTGCCTTAAAAACAACATGCAAAATAACTTGTGGAATCCAAAAGCACCATGCCGCATTAGTGGCCCAATTAGAGCTGCAGACTATTACGCTTTCGATGTAGCATGCTACTTGTAAAACAGAAAATGCTACTTCGTTATACAGACACTCTACAATGTTCATTTGTTCCTGCTGCTGTTTTCTTGTCTGAACACAGTTATTGCAACATTTGTGTCTTGACATATAAACATGTAGGTGCAGTGGATTATAAGATGATGCAATACTTAAAAGATAAACACCATTTGCTACACTATAAATTCAAGATTGCTACACATGAAGCTTCATAGGGGCTGACAGCTCTGCATCATACACCAGCACATAAATCTTACTGACTGAGTTGATGTGTATTTACACATTGCACACCTCCCACATTGAAGTAAACAATTGAATATCTTCAGTTAATCGAAGTACACTTAAAGATGAAGTTCTCTCCATAGGAATACTGTGCATCACCCTTGCATGTAAGTGAACTCAAAGTACTATGTGAACAGAACAGAACCAATTCTGGTCTGTTTGCAACCGCATGAACGCAGGAAAGAGATCATTGTCAGATTGAATTACAATTAACATTGACACGCTTCCATTTGAAACTTTTCAGTTGTCATTGTGGATTGACGCCCCGGGCCCCAGATCCTGCGTTTAACTTTATCCTCGACGAACAAAACAACAGGCACCAATTGGGTGGCCGCCTCACCTGTGATTGTGTTGACCAGGTTGGCAACCGAGCCAGACAGGGTAGAATTGCTGGTACCGGTTGTCATCGATCCCGATGTTGAGGCGATGGCCTCACGATCACCCGAAACAGCTTCTTGCAGACGTTGGTTGTCTTTCTGGAGCGAGACAATGGCCACTTGGCAGGTCTCTTGCCGCTCCCCCAGCCTGCGTAGTTCTGCCAATACCGCGGCCAAAGCAGTGGCGCTTTCTTCCCCTCCTGCTGTGGCTGACTCAAACCCACCGGGTTGTCGCTGCGAGGCTGTCTGGTTGCTGGCCCTCGGCCGACCTGCAGCGGCTCGGGTCACTTCGGCTACCCGCCTTGACGCTGCCCTCCTGGGAGGCATATTCCTGTGCATAAAAAACAGGATATGTGAACACAGCCTTATTTGTCAGATTACTGAGAATTACACATAGGCCTTGAACTTGTCTGCTGCTCCTTGCAGGAGTTAACAACTCCTTCACTGTTCAGCCTGTAAAAGGTGTTTAATATCCCATACTTCTGAAGTTGTCACCAGATTTTGGGAGTCTGAAATACAAACCAAAGAAATTGATTAAAATCTGGCCCAAAGTACTTCAAACCAATTGTGTTTTCTGTGTCAAACTCAAATCCTGGCACCCAGTACCCCCACCAAACGAGTTTGGAATCTCTGAGGCTCAATACATTTATGACAAACAGAACACCAACAGGAAATTACATCATGGTTCTCTGAACTGTCACACACCAACATAATACCTGGCTAACAAATCCACATACTAATGTTGGAATCTCTGAGGCCCTATAGCTTAATTTGACAAAAAGAACAACAGCGAACCATGTTTTCTGATTCTCTGAAAAATCAGCCCCACCATGAAATATTACCTAGCCCACGGTACATGTACTTTAACCAAAATAGTGTTTGTAATCTGTGAGGCACCAGCCAACACAAGTGACAACAGTACCTCCACATGAAATATTACCTAGCCCACAGTACCACAATCAAAATAAATTTGGAATCTCCTAGGCAAAATAACAGGTGATTGACAAAACAGTACTTCCACAGGAACCAATATTTCCTGATTCACTGAAATGACAAACACCCGAGGTAATTGACATACAGTACCCCCACAGGAACAAATATTCTGATTCTCTGAATTGACAAACGCTCACATGAAAAGGCATCGTAACACCAACATGTTCATCAGAATCTCACCTGAAAATTATTTCCAAGTACTCTGGAAAAACACTGATCCATACTATCCACCAACACAGAAACATACTGTTGAAACATGTCACGATATCTTGATTTGACAGAACACTCAACAATCGTGTTGATCGCCATTCCACCTTGAACTGGTTTTTAGACAAGGGACATCATCCACAACGAGCCTGTCATAAACTCGAGTTACTTCCCATCTACCGATCTGGTTGACCCCATTTAGAGCCGTCGATTTATAATGCCACCCACCCGCATCAAACAAGAAAGAAAATGTAAACAATTTGAAGATTCCCTGTTCCTATACCCGTGCTTTGTAAGCTGATCAGTCAAAACGCACAATGCAACCTGACCCGGCTACAACACTATTTAATCACACAAAAACCGACTGTGTTTATCGCCTGACGAAGGGACTTGTACAACCTGGCCTGTCCTGACGTTGCTTGATCTTCTTGATCTTGATATGTTACGCCAACAGGTCCCAAGCTTGGGAATATACGTTTGCTAGATGCACACCATCACCCAGGAAATGACGCTGCAAATTCAGGTAACGTAAACTGTTTTCCAGCGGAAAACATAAAATCATGGTCCCAAAATACAACTCTAGGGGAGTCCACAGTGCCCTGCCGAAGCAACGCATTGACCTCCATAGCTGCGGCGTTGTATGATGGATCGAAACACACACACAGACAGACAGACACACACACACACACCACGACCCTCGTCTCGATTCCCCCCTCTACGTTAAAATATTTAGTCAAAACTTGACTAAATATAAAAACGGTATTACTTAACTTTAAAATCAGAATCTGTGACTGTGAAACATTGGTCCATTTCTCAGTTGTTTTTCAACAGTTTAAAATTCCTTTTTGAAGCTTTACTATTCTAATATTCAGCACAAAAGAGTTACCTGAAGTACTGTCCCCTGTCCTTTCAGACGAGCTTGTATCATTAAGGACCCAGTAAGCTTGTTGGAAGCAGTAATTGGTTCCACCAACGCATCCAACTCTTGATCAGATATCCTGGAATACACCATGCGTTGTACAAGTTTACAAGTAGCATTCCATTTTCCCTGAAAATTGCCAAACACTTTTATTACTTGCGTTGTATCGATAAACGAAGCACAAGTAAGAAACAATAATAAAAGCAAAGAAAATAGCAACACGATATGCAAACATCTAACAAAGCCGAGCAAGCAGAATGACAGGTTTAATGAAAAACAAAGAGGTACCGATTCGGAAACAAGATCGCGATTCTTTCCTTCGCTGCACGACGCAAATCTTCTGTGACCTTTGACCAAACGTAGCTTCCACATTCGATCACCGTGCTCAGCTTAATATTTACAACAGAAAGCCGAGGGGGTGGAATACCGAGATGAACCTACAGAAATGTGCATCCTCAAACCTGACATATTCATCCCAACATTTAATGAACTCCAAAACACAGAAAGTTGCTTTTACACGCCATCTTTGATTGCCACTGCCAGTGGTTATCAAACCGGGACCCGGTACCCGTGTTTCAAAGATCACGCATTGTTTCTTCCATTAAGTCACAAATGAACAAGCAAACAAAACGTTGCTTACCTTCTTAAAACTTCTTCTGGCTCATTACCAGACTGCAACAAATAATTGACGCAATGGCGGGTCTGATCCAGTGGCGTCACCGGAAGTAGTATCTCCACGAGATTGTCGCTTTGCATGTCGTACATTTTCCGATTCAAGTTCTAATTTATTTCACCTGCATTTATTAAATGCAGCTGCATTTAAAAATAAATACAGCTGTATTTAAAAATAATTACACCTGTATCTAAAAGTAATTACAGGTGTATTTATTTTTAAATACAGCTGTATTTACTATTAAATACAGGTGTAATTATTTTTAAATACAGCTGTATTTATTTTTAAATGCAGCTGTATTTAAAAATAATTACACCTGTATTTAATAATAAATACAGCTGTATATATTTTTAAATACAGGTGTAATTATTTTTAAATACAGCTGTATTTATGATTAAATACAGCTGTATTTATCATTAAATACAGCTGTATTTATTTTAAATTACAGCTGTAATAGTTATGAGCCAAACGGCTTTCCATACAAACGTACTGGCGAATCTGATCGTGTATCTTGGCATCAAAGCAGACGACGCTTACGTCACGAATCTGTGCGTACACCACGTAATAACTATGCACTCGCGTGAACAAGAAACTGTCGAGCTTCACAGATGTCGTCGTTGGGTAGTTTTGGGTTTGTTTTACTACCATAGGAGGATTTGTGAACTGTAAATGCACTCAGCTGCAACAAAAACGCAAAACGAAGGCTGTGAGCTGCACTGTGCCTTTAAACCCGATTGGGTTGGATTTCTGTATTTCACTGGTTCAACCGCGGCAGTCCCTGGCCTCTCCTGATTGGTCAACTTGGTCCGCGTTATGAAATCTACATAGAGAAATAGAACTTGTCCCGCAAAGCTTATGATTTTGACATAAGCTCATGTGCAGAGGTGATTGGCGGATCAATTCACTTTGGAGGGGGGGGTTACAAAATGACTGCGAAGATACAAGTTGACGGCGCCGAAGGCGCCTAAGCCTCTAGGGGGGTCCGGGGGCATGCCCCCCCGGAAATTTTTTTTATCCAAAGAAGCAAAATAGAGCTATCTGGTGCATCCTGAGCCAATAAATTACCTCTTTTTTTGGGGGGTGGGGGGGGGGTTACGTAACCCGTGTAACCCCCCCCCCCCCCCCCCAGATCCGCCCTTGGCATTAGCGTAAGGCAAGTGTGACACCCTGCATAACGCAAATATGACAGGGCCTTTAGCCCGTGTCTTGAAACAGCTGAAACACTCTTTTGGGTTGCCGTTTCAATGACAATGTTAACCAAAAAGTTAAAGAAAAAAACCAATGTTCAGTTGCGAAATGACAGCAGATTGAGCATTTAGTCCGGTTTCTATGATACTGGTGGTCCAGTGAACGATACCTTCCGCCTGTGATCAGTGAGAGCAATCCGTTGAAGAACAATTACTCCGCTTGTTCGTCTTCAGGTAAGCTTAAGCTTATTTCCCCTGCCATAAGTTTCCTTGCAGATCTGCAGTCGCGCAGTGAAATGAACTAGTGTCATTGGAAGATTCTTCTCAGTCAATGATCGAAGCACAGTAAGTTCTATGCCGACAAAAGTCACTTTGGGACAACACGACGATTGACTTTATTTATGAGCCCAAAGGCAACGATATCGACAAGAATGTATGCATTTGACATTAAATGAAACTTTACAGACAGTTTGCAACTCACCAAATCTGTCAAAGAACCTTCACTCGTGAAAAACGATGATTTTTATCAGACCGGTATCTGAAACAATCTCTTGGTAACCTGCGTTCCTCCCTCCGTGGCGACGTGACGGCGCACATTTGTTTGTTTGTGGCTCATAACAACACAGTTGAAATTTGTGTGTAAAATAGCATCCATGTGTCCGAATCTGTTCGTTATCTGCGTTCTGATGGTTATTCAGTGTGAGTGGAGTTACTTTGAATCGAAAGTCAAGGGTAACCTGCGTTCCGACATGTGTCAAAGACCGGCCTTCACTCGTGAAAAACGATGATTTTTATCAGACCGGTATCGGAAACAATGGTAATCTGAGTTCCTCCCTCCGTGGCGACGTGACGGCGCACATTTGTTTGTTTGTGGCTGTTAATCGCATAACAACACAGTTGAATTGTGTGTGTATAATAGCATCCATGTGTCCGAATCAGTTCGTTATCTGCGTTCCGATGGTTAGGCCTACTCAGTGTGAGTGGAGTTACCTGCGTTCCATGTGTGACAGCGTGGACACATTTGATTGCAATATTTTATACAAGAAGTAAATTTCATTGATTCTGGCTCAGTCTTATAGATTTTGTGTGCATTGTTTGGGTAGTGTATCTGCTTTTCTACTTTGAAGCTCATTTGGAGTGATACGCTGATCGAAGTGAGGTACCCTAAGTATGACATCAGTCGTATGCAGGTTACGCCTCGGAACACACTCTCATTTCAAAAAGACAACAATAAGTGGCAACATTTTAAAAAATGCATAAGTTTTATTAGATACTATTTGAAAAAACCCAGGACAGACACGATTGTTATCAACAATACAGAACGTGAGGCAAGTCGGCAAAAACGCTCCTAGTGTGCGTTCCCGTTTTGGGTCGCCATTTTTGCTAGCATTTTCACAGTAAATTTTGATATTACCATATTTATTGAATGATCGTGGTATTTTCTTTGATTGTGGTGATTTTACTATCTCTCTGTCATGTACTGGGTGCTTTATGGCAAGTTTCTCTTCTAGACTGTATTGAAACATGCGTCCCAATGAGCTGACCCCCACTTGTCATCAGTAGCAAAGAACAATTACCTCAACTCGTCAACCTGCATGCGCATGATCCGGTAGTTGTTGTTTTTTGAATCGCCAGACGCACTCACAGACAGACACACACACACACACACACACACACACACATGCTCGCACACACACACACACACACACACACACACACACCCACGCACACAGACTCGCCTCAATCTCTCAATCTCAAGTCTCCAGCAATACTGTTGGTGACAGCACATACACAAACAAGTTTTGAACGCACACAGCCGCAAGTCATGTGACACAAAAAGCGTGATTAAACACCAACCTGCTTCAGTCAAGCACACGACAACAATACAGCCAGAAACATGGACAATTAAATAAAAGAACATGTGCCGGTACCCGAGGTCTTCGTCAGCAAATAAAAGGAGAGATGACAGAGTAAGAAAGAAGAAAATCAGCAAAGTTAAGGAAAGACAGTACCACATCTCGGTTCGACAAAACAAAGTGGGGAGGGAAATAGAGAAAGAGGGGGGGGGGGGGGGAGTGGATGACGATGATGATGGAACTTTATTTTACAAGGATAAGGACATTGCCGTATCATAGAGAGAGAGAGACACAGAGAGACAGACGGACAGAGACAGACAGACAGACAGACATACAGACAGAGAGAGAGAGAGATTGACAGAGAGAGAGGGAGACATAGAGAGAGAGAGATAGACACAGCGAGAGACTGAGAGAGAGAGGGAGAGAAAGATAGAGACAGACAGACAGACAGACAGACAGACAGACCGACAGAGAGAGACAGACAGACAGACAGAGAAAGAGCGAGAGAAAGAGGGTGACTGACTATTAGGGTTTAACGTCCTATTAGACCTGTTGGCCTATATTGGGACAGGTATTGGTAATACGCTAAAGATAGGCTGTTTTCTTCGACACACCAGCATTGGGTTTGTCTCGTCAAAGTAACAAACTGCGATCATATTAAGAGATGATACATGCGTGTCTTCGTGTTCTTCAAGCCATGAGACTTTCGCTGTGAACTTGGGATCTTTTTCGTGCGCAGGGGTGTTCAAACATCGAAGAGAGAAATAAATCTCTCGCCGAACGTAGGGATCGAACCCACGCTGATAGCGACCAACTGGCTACAAAGCCAGCGCGCTACCGTCCCCGCCCAGAGAGGGGGAGAGAGAGGGAGAGAGAGAGAGAGCGAGAGAGAGAGAGAGAGAGAGAGAGAGAGAGAGAGAGAGAGAGAGAGAGAGAGAGAGAGAGAGATCAAATCAAATCAAATCAAATCAAATTTTATTTTACGAGGGTTGTGGCATAAGCAATATAAACGAGTTTCTTTTCAACCAGCCCTCGCCCAGAGAGGGACTATTCTAATCTTAAATACATATACAAACGTAAAACAATTACAAAAGATAAGCATGACAGTAAAAAATAAAAAAATAAAAAGGCAGAAAGAGAGAGAGAGAGAGAGAGAGAGAGAGGGCAGTGGAACACACATATACAAACACGCCCACACACACACACACACACACACGCACGCTGGCACACACACACACACACACGTGCGTGCACTCTGTCACGCACGCACGTACACCGCACAGACACACGCACGCACCCACGCACAAACACACACACACACTAACACACACACACAGACAGACACACACACAGACACACACACACACACACACACACACACACACACACACACACACACACACACACACACACACACACACACACACACACACACACACACACACACACACACACACACACACACACACACACACACACACACACACACACACACACACACACACACACACACACACACACACACACACACACACACACACACACACACACACACACACACACACACACACACACACACACACACACACACACACACACACACACACACACACACACACACACACACACACACACACACACACACACACACACACACACACACACACACACACACACACACACACACACACACACACACACACACACACACACACACACACACACACACACACACACACACACACACACACACACACACACACACACACACACACACACACACACACACACACACACACACACACACACACACACACACACACACACACACACACACACACACACACACACACACACACACACACACACACACACACACACACACACACACACACACACACACACACACACACACACACACACACACACACACACACACACACACACACACACACACACACACACACACACACACACACACACACACACACACACACACACACACACACACACACACACACACACACACACACACACACACACACACACACACACACACACACACACACACACACACACACACACACACACACACACACACACACACACACACACACACACACACAGGCTACATTCAATAGAAATGATGTGAAGCAGATGAGCACAGACAAGCGCTGTCTCGGTCCACGAGTGTATGTCAGCAACTCGGCATCCTACAAAGAGGAAAATGCAAAAGCCCCTTGGCCGGAAGAGAAAATGGTTATGTTGCTTGGTATCGCACATGTCCTTCAAGGGAGTGATAAAACACAGAGGGAAATATGGGGTCAGCGATAAGAGCATTGGCAATACCGCTATCGCTCCAACATTGCATTGCAACAGTCCTTGTACTTTCTATAGCCATTATAGGCCGGACAACCAGCGTCGTTGCGGTGCGATATAGAGGTAGAGAGATTGGTTGGTTGGTTTTTGGGGTTTAATGTCTCTTCAGCAGATGCTAGCTGCTATTCGAGACCGGAGGTAGAGAGAGAAAGAGAAAGAGAGATATATATATATATAGAGAGAGAGAGGTAGAAAGAGAAAGAGAGAGAGAGATAGAGGTAAAGAGAGAGAGAGAGCTAGAGAGAGAAAGAGAGAGAGAATTGAATTGAATTGAACTTTATTTAACAAGGATT
>NW_027128430.1:27500-36589 GCF_037325665.1 Littorina saxatilis
GCAAACTACATGGTGTGAAAGCAGCCCGATTTTCCACTGGATTGATGTGATACCTTATCATTTCATTATTCTCAACGTTCACCAGATTCACCTTATGATTACACAGTCCGGACGATGTAGGTAGTGTACGACCCATACATTTTAAGAAGGATTAACATGAGAAGTGTTGTAAACTGAATGAATGCATGATAAAGGAATAAAACATAACTATCTACCTTTGAAACGTTCACCACTGGTCGAATGTTCACCTGTCCCTTACTGACTTGATTCAATGTAAAATGTAAGTCATAAGCTGTAGAGCTTCATTCACCTTTTACTTGTCTTTAACTGTTATCACCTGACCCAGCTGTAACAGTTATTTTGGGCCAGCTTGGTTTCTCATTTCACTTGACCTGAACGGTTATCAACCAACCTATTTGCGACTGATAATTTTCACCAGCTTGATGTCCCTATCTGTTATCAACTAGCCTAACTGTAACTGTTGCTCTGATTGATTTTCCATTTCAAATGTCCCTAACTTCTTAACAAAAGCTCAACACTTAAGCAAACCAGTATATTAATTATTTCTGTACACTGAAGGAGCCATTTTGGGAAAGATTTCTGACGAATTGGAATTTAAAAAATTCAAGGGACATTTGCTATGCTGTACTTTAAATACCCCTACAGAGATTTGCTCAAACATGCTTCGTAATTATGCAAATTAATTCAAATCGGCAAGTTGTTATCTACCTCAGCTCACCATTATCAGGAGTACGTCCCGATTTCCTTAATCTTCATATTTTATTCAGTTTGAATCTCATTACATACTATCCCTGCAGCCGGTTTGAATGCTAAAATGTGATGTATCCTCCAACATTACTGTGGATTCGCGGTATGTGTGTAATCAAGCATCAGGAGCCCGTCATCGCATGTATTTGGCCCGACAGTATCTATCTATATATATATACGACGGGCTCCTGATGCTTGATCACGACACAGGAATACATACCAAAATGTCCTGCGTTGGCCAAAGCATGAGTTTTGTTAGTTTTTTGTTAGACATAATGCTTATGGAAGCTAACAAGCACTCATCTAGGTATGCATACATAGTGTGATACAGTATTTAGTCTTAATACGTAAGTTTACAGTAATTAAATTGTACAAAACTACACAAAAAACAATAATATTTGGTAGTTAAGTTTGAACCTATAGTTGTGCGATCCGTAACATTTGAAAACCAAAACTACGTGCTATCTGTGACATGCAAGTTGTGCGTGTCGTAACATTGTGTTTTCCAACTGCATAACTTTGAATTGATCTGTATGCGTCATTGTCAAACACAGCGCAATCAAAATCACAAGATGCACTAAGCATAAGCTAGTCCATGTCTCTATTTCAAGAAGTGTGTGTTTGGATGAATGTAATATCAATAAAAACAGCTATGAATGCCAGGTTTTGGTTTCTGAAAGCAAAATATTTCAAGAAGTCTTTGAATACGGGCACTGTGAGTTATATTGCAGTGATCACTTTAATTCAACAAAAAGACGAATATAATTATGCGCTATGAGGTACATGTTAGACACTAACTTTAGTAACATCACGCATTTTGAGAAGCTGTTTAAGTGATATTTCTAGACCAACTACCCTTCTTCGTGTAGTGCGACCCGTAACTTGTGTGTTGTGCTCCCAAAACACGATGTAACTATTTATACAGCGTGCACTTCTTCTTCTTCTTCTTCGTTCATGGGCTTAGACTCCCACGAGTCCACCCCTGTTTTTAGCACGAGTGCCGATTTTTACGTGTATGACCGTTATTACCCCGCCATTCAGACAGCTTACGCCGATTTCGGGGGAGGCATGCTGGGTATTTTCGTGTTTCTATAACCCACCGAACTCTGACATGGATTACAGGATCTTTTCCGTGCGCACTTGGTCTTGTGCTTGCGTGTACACACGAAGGGGGTTAAGTCAGTAGGTCCGTCTGCACATAAGTTGACCTGGGAGATCGGAAAAATCTCCACTCTTAACCCACCAGGCGGCAGCGACCGGGATTCGAACTCACGACCTCCCGATTAGGAGGCCGACGTCTAATTACCACCACGCCACTGCGCCCGTCATACAGCGTGCACTAAGAACAATAGCTTCCAAAAGACTGAAACTCGCACGGCTACTGGGAACGGGAATTCCCAGTCCTTCCGAACACGCGTCATGTAAATTATACTCATGGCCTAAATTTAGAACAACTTGAACCCGGAACTAAACGCCCCATTATACCACCATTGTACGCAATCAAGAGCCAGTTGGAAAGCTGCCGCGAAATAGACCTGTAGACATCAGGGAACCGCCCACAAGAGTTCTCAATTCCGTTCCAGTGGGTAGATGTTTTAAATGTGTTCGTTCATTGCCACACTGAAGCGTGTATGAAGATGGCGTGTTGACATTCCGACGGGCGCAGCTGACCTGGATTTGATGTGTACTCCATGGCAGCGTGTTATCGCCTTATCGACGTGCAGGGAGGGAGGAAAAACAGGAGTGAAATGAGAGATTTACATAGTCCGGTCAGATTTTGACAATTATTGCCTCAACATCAACATAATTCCTTTACAAGCTCTTTAAAGTTTTTTGAGTGCTATATACATACAAGAATCACATATGCAAAATATAGGAAAATATTGTGGGGGATAATATTATTTTTTTGCTTGTTAAGTATCATGTGCGTACATGATTTTTCCAAAATGGTCAAGCACTACAGAAAACGAATTGTGGGCTGTTACTGAGGCCGTGGTGTCTCATAAAGCTTCACGTTAAAGGCGTTTTTGATAGTAGAAAAGGCAAAGTAGGAAATAGTTAGCTGCAACTCTTGTAAAGTCAGATTGTTTCCGTGCAAACCCAAAAAGACTAGTCACATTTTATACGAAAATTATCCGATTCGCCCATGCTATGCCACCGTGTGCAAATATAAAATAATACAAGGCCTTTTTTCTTACTTACATATGTTTCCCCAAAGCAGAGTGAGCAGCTTCAAGAAAATGAGTGTTTTGAAAACATCATTTTAGGCAAAGTCGCTTCATACCCCCCTAAATGTGAAAAGGCGACCAATTACTAAACTGAGGGGTATGACACTCGACAGTTTCTTTTTTTCATATGACGACGATACATAAGATAACAAAATACTGTCACTTGTTGATTCATCTTTACAGTGTTATTGTTAGGGGTTTAAGTCATTCCTTTTTATATTTTAGCAATTAATTCAGTAGAAAACCGTACGTCACCACAGCTGATCGACGTCGTCCTCCTCGTCGTCACAGGATTTGTACGCGTTCGTGCAGTCTTCACCTCGGCATTCCCCGCATGCGGCTGTGCAGACAAGACCGTTTCGACGGCACGAACACCTTGAGGACGAGCAGTTGGTCTTGCACTTGCACTTCACAACGCTCAGCAACTCTTCAGGGGCAGCGTCAGCGTTTGTTGTGATCGGAAATAAGAGACTGTCTCGGAGCTTCCACCCCCAGTCGGTTGGTTCCATGTCTGACGATCCTAGCGACATCCACTCCCGGACCTGAAAATACACTCTTAGGGAGTGGAACTGGGCTGCAGACGCAGTTGGTGGCAGTTGTTTTGGCTCAATGCTTGTCGTTGATGTGCACAGCTTCTGTAAATACTTTACATG
The DNA here is from genome assembly GCF_037325665.1 of Littorina saxatilis. Taxonomy (NCBI): domain Eukaryota; kingdom Metazoa; phylum Mollusca; class Gastropoda; order Littorinimorpha; family Littorinidae; genus Littorina; species Littorina saxatilis. Next base: position 31,150 of record NW_027128430.1, read on the forward strand.
ACGCAACCTGTTCAATGTGTCGTCTGGCTTCCCTCCGTAAAGCAAAACCAGTGCCTTTTCACCAGCTTCTATGATGCGCTCTATTGGTTGGTGGGAGCCAGCAAACACTTCAGCTTGCTGGCGAAACAGGGAAGACTCAAGCAAGCGCTGGACAGGTGCACCTTTACCCACGGAGAACAGACCACTTGTTGTGTCACACCCTCCAATCGCATGACAGAATAAGATGTTCTGACAAATCTCTTCACCCAGAGCTGCTTGTGCAGCTTTAATGTCCCAAACTCTCTTTCCACTTGCGAAGTACACGTTGAAGGATTCTGGCTTGGTGTGATGTAAAAGCAGTGTAAGTAGGTCAGTATCCTCTGCGACGAGGGTTGTTGGAGCTTCTTTAGCCGCGTCGAGCGTTGTACTGACGATGAGACAGTCTGCATCTCCATTTGCATGGTATGTATGAGTCCCATTGTCCAGCAATGCTTCACTGAGTTTCGTGATGAAACGCTGCTTGTTTCTGTCATTGGAAAGGAAACTGTCTTTTGCTTCACAAACTAGCATGTCACCTTCAAACTCAATATCGCTGGAAGTCTTGCGCCCGCTTCTTCTGCGTAGATGAGCAACATCTTTTGTCGAAGGACCATTACCATACCCGTCAAAAACAACGCTGGCTTTGTGGTATCTTCGGCCAACATAGTCCACGTAGCTTGCGATCAGCTGGTTATATGTCACCCCTCTTCCCCATGCCAAACGGTGCAAAAGAAAACCGCCGTCGATGACGTGTGAGTCATGCGGTAACTCGACATTTTCCTCTTCATGTTTGGCGAGAGACCAAATGTGGGCAGCCAGCAAGTGCTTTCTGGCTTCTCGTGGCAGACCTGAAGGCTCAAACAAAGATGTTGGAATGTTAGAGAGCTCATGTTCAAAAGCCGATGGCAGCAGCTCTGGGGTGGCCTCAGCGATCCTGACTAGTCGCTGGAACAGCAGTGTTGGGTCAACATTGATGGCCTCGCCTTGAAAGGACACCACAGACTCAAAGGCTAGGGTGACAGCCTGTTCACTCCTTTTGAGTTTGACGTCTGCAAGCGAAGATCCTACCATGCCTTGAATGACGCTTTGTCCCAGTTGTTTTGCTGTGTCCACATTTACAGATTCGTTTGCGACTTTTCCGCTGGAGAGATCTCTCAGTTTTCCGTCTCCACTGAATGGATTTCTCCTCTGGAAAAACTCTAGAATTGTCTTTGTGTCCGCATGATCCCTGGTTTGCCTTGACTTGCTCAAATCCTTATGCTGGTCACTTGTAATGAAAGACACACCTGTCACAAGCTGCATGGAAGCGTTGACTTCAGCACATGCTGGCGTGCTCAGTAACCACACCAGTCTTTCACTTTCACCCATGCCTGTTCCCCTCGTCAAACCTCCATTTGTCTTCAAGCTGCGCATCAGAAGCTGTTCGATAACGAGGTCTGAGGAGAGTCCTGCCCAGTATCGATCGCTGCGCCGGATGCTGTGGTGGCCTGTCATGAACTGCTGATATACATCAGGATGTGTTCTTTCAAGCTCAGACATGTGCTGAAGATACTGCCAACCACATTTCAAGTAGTTGTTGTGTCCAGACGCAGCAAAGTATGGCAACATTTCCAGGACACTCTGTAAATGCAGACAAAAGTTGCCTGTTCTCTCAGCTTTGATGGACCGACGGAGAATGTCTACCATGTCAAGGTACTGTAGCCACAGTTTACTAGTTCTACATCTTGACAACTTCTCTTTGTGTGCCAGCAGTTGCTGGTCGATGTCTGAAAGAATATTCCTGAATTCCTCCTCAGACGGAATATCATCCTGCGTGACCTTCTCGAGTAGAGCTGCTGCAGCGTCCAGTTTGTCATTACCAGTGCTGATGCATGCATCGTCAACAACGTGGTAGCTGCTTCCCATTGCTACACTCTCTGTTTCTTCTGTTACCCCCTGGTCTTCTTGGTCATTTGATGGATTATCTGATGCTTCCACGAACTCTTCCGGCGTTTCGCCAGCTTCAGAATCATGGTGAACTAGAATCCATGGCAATTCAAAAGCATCAGCTGTAAGCAGGGCATTGAGCGCAGCATCTACAAGAAGATGTCCACGTACTGCACGTTCATATGCCTTGCTGCTCATCATGTGAATCACTGCGTTTGGTGCAAAGACAAGTTCAAAGGCCTCCTGAAGACCAGAACCCGCCATCAGGTTCCCGATACTGCCAAGAAAGCTCATCTGCATGTGGAAACAGCCGAGACGAAGAACGATGGAGCTCAGTTCCCCTGTTACCTCCTCACTGCTGATGATGGAAAGGGCCTTGAGGTAGAGGGGCTGGTCGAATGTGATGACAGGCGTCATGCTGTGTGTGTTTGCTTGCGCTGCAACAAATCGCAGGGTGGAGTAGATGCAGGAGAGATCACTGGGACTCAGGTCAATCATGGGCATAAAGAATACATCCGACTTCCCTGGATGATCACCACTGTGGATGGCCTGCATCATTCCTCTCCATGCTGGGCGTGGTGATTTCAATGGCCAAGAGATTTTCCACAGAGTCTCAAGGTAGCCAGTGGAGTCTTCTGTGCAGATACTCGGAAGATCGTTGAAGCCCAGAGTTGCTTGTTTATTCCACTCCGACCTGCGGTAAACAAAGCAAACTGTTAGTGCGCACACACACACACACACACACACACACACACACACACACACACACACACACACACACACACACACACACACACACACACACAGACACACACAAACATACACACGCACCTCACACACGCACACACACACTAACACACACACACACACATACACACTCACATACATAATCTCTCCCTCTCGTACGTTTGTTCACCCCCTCTCTATCTGTCTATCCCTTAAATTTATCTCTTACATTTGCTCTCTCTCTCTCTCTCTTTCTCTCTCTCTCTCTCTCTCTCTCTCTCTCCCTCCCTCACTCTCTCTCTCTCTCTCCCTCTCCCTCTCTCTCTCTCTCTCTCTCTCTCTCTCTCTCCCATTTGGTTGTGAAATATAAGACCTCATTCTGACACCTTAAGTCTAACGAAGGTAGCTACATGTTTTGAAACTCTTTTGATATTACCTGTAAAAGAAGATGTCGAGTCGTCCTAGCGATGTTATTTCGCTCAGTTTGACATCTCTCCTTGGGATCATTTTGGGCTGACTTTTGCCAGGTGTTGATACAGCGATGATCCCCATTCCGTGAAAAGTATTCTTGCCATCCAGTGTGATTACGTTGTGGTCAACATTGTCGGCCACAAACTGGAGACTAGCATTTTCGGTGGATAAGGGTAGAGAGATACCTTGTTGGGCTGCAGCATTCATCTGGAACTTTCTCACTTCTGTGTAAGATGAGCAAAATCCCAGATGGTTGAGGGTGTCAATCAAAAATCTAGACCCAAACACTTTGTGCATTTGCACGCCAAGTCCAATCTGAAGGGGAGCAAGAACTGTGTTGGGTCTTGTTGTTTGAATGATAGCTTGCCCTATGGCTGCCAGCTTCAGGTTTACCTCTTTGCCTTTAAACACATCCGTCAATAACATCTTCAATGAGCTTGGCAGAAAGGAGGCTTGGTCGTCCAGTGTTATCTCTGGATACATGTCTTTATTGCAGTCCATTAATTTGATGTCATTGCGAACAAGCTTTGCCGCAGCCTTTAATAGTCGCACTTTCTGGGTCTCGGGATCTGCGGATTTAGGCTGTTTGAAAAACTGGCGAAGAATAGCGCTGGCTGTTTCTTTTAAAGTAACAACATCCGCTGTGCCTTTTTTCTCTGTAATGATAATGGTTTCGCCATAATGGTCTTTCAGGCGTCTCTTCATGTGTTGAGAACCATATGCCTGGTCTTTATCAGAACCGAGTCGGGTTTTCATGAGCTGTACCAGATCAGGCACTGTCACCTGCTCAATGTCGGTTTTGTCCAAGTACTCAATCACATACTGGAAAGCTTGAGCACATTCAGGGTTTTCTGGTCTTCCCGCACGCGATTTCTTTTGGAAGGGTTCTGAATCACTAAATGTTTTGGGAATTTGAAGCCCTGTTCTAAAGTTGGAATAGCAGACATGGTGGTACACTGCATCCCGGGCAAATAGATCTCGCATGTATTCTACTCTTGCTTTCACCTCTCTTGACCACCTGTCGTTTCTCTTGGAACAATGTTCAAACAAAGAGTCCTGAAACTGAGTTGTCTTCACTGGGATGAGCCTTCCTTGGGCTCTTTTGCTGCCTCCTTTGTGTGATAACTTTTCCCCATTCTCACAGAATAAGCACTTGGCAGATGTGTCACTGCATGCTCCTTCACGAGAACAATGCCGTCTTTTACGAGGCGTCGAAGGCAGGTCTTTTGACTTGAGTTTCGATGACACATAGATCGAGTTCGTATACACAAGGCGACAGTTGGAGTGAACAAAGTCTCCTACCTCGGCTGTGATGTTTTCTCCGAGCGTGTTGCTGACACTGTTGATTTTGTTGACACCCTTTTCTGTAAGAGTCACTTTATCTGTGTTTATTTCAAAGACCTTTTTGCAGATGACACAAGTTTCCTCAGAATCCTGCAAAACAACAATCACAATCTATGTATGTTTTCGGAAATTGCTATCATAATAATAACCGTTTGTTATGAAAACAACACTTACTTCAAGAGAAGGAACTCAGATAGTACCTGAATACATCCAAGAACTGTTACATCTATCACATACAACATTACAATACTCATTTTGAAAACTAGTAACTGAAAAGTTTTGCCATAAGTCGGCTTCCATAGAAATGTTGTCTTGGGAACAATCAAAAAAGCCTTAAATTACTTTTTAATGTCATCCATTTGTATAGCTTTAAGATAAACAGTCAATATCCAACTCAGAAGTATACACATATATTGACTCTCCTTCAGTTAGTTGTCTACACAAACAGTTTTTGCAAAAAAGGAACCAGCAGCAGACGACGCATTGGCGCGAGCGTACGTGCGGAATGTACTGCAGAGACCTGACCTAGATCTGTCAGTTACCCTGACCGCGATTCGTTTGTTTCAGATTTCTCGACTAATTTGCCACACTTGGTGCTGATTTCTGTACATGGACACTAAAACAGATTTGTTTTTACAACTACAAGTGAATAAAGGGAATACACCTACCTGTGAACCTTCATCTGATGAAATTCGTCCTGAAAATTCGCCACGCTCATGACATGGGTCGGATGCCATGTTATCAAAGAGGCAGGAAATGCCGGGTATGGTCGGCGAAGTTGGTCACATTTTTACAAAATGTAAATTTTATTTTCTTTGATTTAATTTTAGTACTTGTTTCCCCCATTATATAACGCTATATTCCTGATATGTGTAAACAACATATAACAATCTGTTAAATTATTACATTAAACATTGAAAAGGTATTATGTTGAGGTTAAAACTAAATCTGACCG
>NW_027128431.1:0-16834 GCF_037325665.1 Littorina saxatilis
CGACTGCATGGAAGGAAAAACAGAGGCAGTCACTTGTCGTCGTTCGGAGTTGTGGGGCGTCTTCCCCGCAACGTCACTATTGTCCCGGGTGCGCTGAATTTGACCACAGATAGGGGTTGGGCGTTTACTCGATACTGGGCGTATACAAGCAGGAGCGTATCTGGGATATGAAAGGGGGGGTGCAAAGTTCTTTTTTTGTGTGTGTGTATCTTATCAGCGAAGGCGCGAAGCGCCGAACCGATGGCGCGAAGCGCCGAGCATGATAGGGGGGTCCGGGGGCATGCCCCCCCCCCGGAATTTTTTTTTAAAAAGGAAGCAAAATTGTGCAATCTGGTGCAATCTGAGCGTGTAAAGTGCTATTTTCAGGTGATACATTTTTCTTCTTTTTTTTTTCTTCTTTTTTTTTTTTTTTTTTTTTGTCCCGCTGGGGGGGGGGGGTGCAATTGCACCCATTGCACCCCCCCCCCCCAGATCCGCCCCTGACAAGGTAGTCGACGTGTTTTTTTTTTTTTTTAATATGTATGTACGACGTAAGTGCTATTGATTTTTCACAAGGTATCTTCTAATCTTTGAGGTATTATTACTTTCAACAACAACAACAACAACAACAACAACAACAACAACAACAACAACAACAACAACAACAACAACAACAACAACAACAACAACAACAAACAACCACAGCAAGTGTGTTTCAGTCTTGAGAGAGCACGGCTACGGTAACCACAACTAGTCGCGCTGCACCGAGCTGGTGACTTAAGACAGCAAAAGCGTTGACCCAGTTTGAACACTGGCTGAGATTAAAACAACAACAAAATGTGTACACTACACCGGCGGAGATTAAAAAAAAATGTGTACACTACACCCGCTGACACGTGTGGGGCGATCGAGGTCACTGTAATGTTACGTCGATATTCGTTTTGCACGAGGAACAAAATGGCGGTTCAGTTAACACTCGTTATGATATGTGTGTTTTTTCATTCGCCATGTGCTGGATTTGACGGCGAGCCCCGACTTGATAACTTTTTTCAGATCGGAGTGATCGGCATGGTCGTAAACACGTAGAGCTGTGTGACGGGGCCATAACAAAATCTACATCACGACTGTATTGCGCCCAGACCCGGTGTAGGATCCGGTCCGGTCCCCCCTCTGAAGTAGTCCCCCGGGGGACCAATTCGTGGCAAAAACTGCTCTATAATGGTCCCCCCTTAGACATCCAGCCTCGTTTTTCTTGTTACAATGTTAGTAATGTTACCAGCAATTTCAGAGAAAAGAAAGGAAAGAATCAGAGACTGCTTTCATTTCTTCTTATCAGTATTTATTTATTATTCATTTTATTTCATGTGATTTTTCTTTTGAACGGCATTATAAATCAGATCTATTTTATTTTCTGCAAAATATAGTCAAACAAAGAGATTGCTGTCTGTGCACTACATAATACCGGACGAAGATATAGATTGAAAATGGCTTGAATGCCTAAGAAAAACGAGGCTGGATGTCTAAGGGGGGACCATTATAGAGCAGTTTTTGCCACGAATTGGTCCCCCGGGGGACTACTTCAGAGGGGGGACCGGACCGGATCCTACACCGGCTAGACTACGCTTGTTTTGTGCAGTTCAAAATAAGCGTAGGGAGAGCGTGAAGGTTAAGATAACTCTCAACACGTTTTGCTTTTATTTTCTTAAAAAGTAATGGTAGCAGTCCAGTCGTCTGTCTTTCTCTTCATATCCAGGTACCGAGACGCCTGGCAGTGGGCGGACGGTTCCATGGCGTTCTACGGGAATATGAAAGGCATGAGCGGTCCCAGGTGCGGCCGTTTTAACCCTCGTGTCTACAACTCCATCATTATGTTGTATTACTGCAATGAGCGCAAGGAGTCTCACTTCCTCTGCGAGATAGCTGAGACTGTACAAGCTGCAGCAGGGATGGCCAAACATATGAAGCCTGCCATTGAACTGGCTTCTCTTTCAGAGGTGACGCTGAGCATTCCTTATATCACGTGTCCGGGAGGTCACCTGGCGCATGCTTTCCTGGCCTGTGACGTAGCCAGCGCGTGTTGGGCCGATCACTATGGTTACGCCGAAAGCGAGGTTTTGGGAGTTCCCTCGCGTGCGTCATGCCCGGTCCCCGTGACGTCACTCCCAGTGAAGTCACTGCCTGTCATGTTCACGTGCAGCACGGGGTCCCAGCGCGTGCCGTACAGCTTGGTGTGTGACCACCGTCAGCATTGTGCAGACAGCAGTGATGAGAATTTCTGTGTCTTTGCTCCGTGTTCCGGCTCCATCCCAATACGGTGTGCTACATCCACCCAGGTACACAGAGAGAGAGAGAGAGAGAGAGAGAGAGAGAGAGAGAGAGAGAGAGAGAGAGAGAGACAGAGAGAGAGAGAGAGAGAGAGAGAGGGAGAGAGACTGTGTCGTTGCTCCGTGTTCTGGCTCCACCCCGCTACAGCTTGCTACATCCACCCAGGCACTGAGAAAGCGAGAGGGAAAGATGAACAAAGAGAGAGAGAGAGACAGAGACAGAAAGAGAGAGAGAGAGTGAGAGAGAGAGAGAGGGGGAGAGAGAGAGCGAGAGAGAGAGAGAGAGAGAGAGAGAGAGAGAGAGAGAAAGAGAGAGGGGGAGAGAGAGAGGGGGAGAGAGAAACTGAAACTGAAACTGAACTTTATTACCAAAGGATAAAGGTTTTAGGCAAAGCCTAATCTTACAACCTGTCCCTTATACAAACACTTAATACAGACGCACATAATATAGATAGTAAAATTGACAAGGTTATTGTTACTTACAGACGTACATAATGTAAATAGTAATAAGAAAAGGGTTATGGTTTTGTATACACATTCAAAAATGGGAAAAACATGTAGTGTGGAAATTGCAGCATAGTTGCAATAATGCATTGCATATAAACATCCAAAACAACTAATAACAAAAGGGAGAAAAGAAATGTGGGGAGGAATTGTCCCAATCATTCGCATGTATATCATTATCAATACTTACACATAAAGAACAAATCAAAATACAAACATAACTTGACTAAATGTAAAAAGCACTAAAATATCAGACATGAAAAGTGTTCTATTTACCCATTAAGCGGGAGAGAGAGAGAGAGAGAGAGAGAGAGAGAGAGAGAGAGAGAGAGAGAGAGAGAGAGAGAGAGAGAGAGAGAGAGAGAGACAGCGAGAGAGAGAGAGAGAGAGAGAGAGAGGGAGAGAGAGAGAGAGAGAGGGGGATGAGGGTATCCGTGTCACAAAGTAAGCTGTGCACTTGTCTCGATCTGTGTAAAATGTAATATTTTTGTCAAAAATACAAATAATATATTATAACTGCAAGCACGTCGAACAAGATCATCTTTAACATATGTGTTGGTTTATCCGCAGTGTGTAGAACATGACGCCTACTGCAACAAGCAACAACAGTGCTTTGACGGCACAGACGAAGCTGACTGCCCCGCCAAGGACTACACCCAGTTGGCCAACGCGGCTCCCCCTGCCTATATTAGCTATAAACAGTTCGGGTTTAACAAACTGAGGTTTATAGCTGAACCAATTAATACGTCGAATATAGACATGAACGGTACATTGCAGTGTGCTGACACTCACTTTCAGTGCCAGGAGAACGGGTACTGTCTACCCGTGTACATGCGCTGTAACGGGGTGGCGGACTGTCCGGCAGGGGAGGACGAAGAGGAGTGTAAAAACGCTATGTGTCCCGGGTACTATCGCTGCAGGGGGTCCAGGGTGTGTCTGCACGTGATGTCCGTGTGTGACGGTGTTGAGCACTGTCCTCAGCTGGACGACGAGCTGTACTGTCACCCCGTGACGTGTCCCCACAGCTGCACGTGTCACGGGCTGTCCTTCACGTGCAACACGACTTTCCAGGCCGCAGAGTACTCTGACCTTCGCTATCTGGACGCAGCGGGCAGTGGCATGCGTGTTGGTCAATTGTACAACAACACTATGCTCATTCATCTGGGTCTCAGCCGTTGTGGAGTAAAGAGTATCGATAATTTTACATTTCCCAATTTACGTAGTTTAGATCTAACCGATAATGTTATCAGTTCTGTCACAGTTTTTCAATTGCTCGGACTGGGGAACTTACAGGTTTTAATTCTTTCTATGAATCCTATAACGTCCATCTTTTCAGCTAGCCCTAACCTGACTCTGACCTTACCTCAAGTTGAACTGTTGGATATATCCGGAGTTTCACTCGATGATGTGGATTTCAGTCAATTTGACCCTTTTCCGAATTTACAAACTCTGAATCTTTCACACAGCAACGTACGGAGAATGCATCGAAGCGAAAACGAGTCTCTTCCTAACATCCGGGTTCTTGACCTTCGCGGCTGTCACGTGACCCGTTTTCGGTATGACGTCATGCTAGGTTTTGAGGCGTTGGAGAGGGTGCACGCCGAGAGCTACAAGCTATGCTGTCCGGCTGTTCTGCCCACGGGGTTCAATCCTACCAACTGCCAAGCACCCACAGACCCTGTGTCCTCGTGTGATCGTTTGCTGTCGTCGTCTGTTCACAGAGTTTTGCTGCCTCTCTGCTGTGGCTTGGCCTTACTAGGAAATGCGGTCATTGTCATTGGTAACGTCCTTGCGATCAGAAACAATGCCTTGACTGCGACTGGTGTGTTTACCACGCATCTCGCTGCAGGCGATGCTGTGATGGGTGTGAGTGTCGCCGTGCTTGCTGTTGCAGACAGAATACACCAGGGAAGCTATGTGTTGGCAGACACTGCCTGGAGACACGGCGTTGCTTGCATGATGGTGTCTTTCCTCTTCTTGCTGTCATCCCAGCTGACTGTGGCCTTTGTCTTTCTGCTCACCATCGACAGAATGCTTCCTTTGTCATCCAAATCCCACACATTTTCGTTCAAGCCGGTACCTGCACGTGGGATGTGCGTGGTGATTTGGGCGTGGTGTTTGCTTGTCGCGACCTTACCCTTGCTGCCTCCAGCGACATCTGGGGAGTTCTTTAGTCAGACAGCGCTCTGCATTCCCCTGCCCATGACACTGGAACAGGTGGCGCAGCTAGGGGAAGCAACCTTCGTCGTCTTCGTTGTTGTTTTCAACCTTGTCCTGATGTTGTTGGCCGCTGTTGGGCTGGCGAGTATTTCTATCAGACTTCCCAACACGACAGCGCTGAATGACACCAAGAGCCTGTATAGCCCAGCCAACAAGACCACAACCGCTTGCAACAGTAACAGTCGCAGTACAACCCTTCCCGTTCCCAGCAATGACAATGCCCAGGGTTTGTCCAATACCACACACATCAACAGAAGAACGCAAGACTCCGACACCACCCTGTCTTCCAGTAACAAAATATCAAGCTACACTGCCGATGCCAGCACAGATAATCCCGACGTACTCAGACAAGCAACAACAGGCACAAGTGCGGACAGTTCAGAAACCAACAGGCGCACTAACCAAGTCGTTCAGCACATCCCGAGTTCTCCAGTCAGCATCGCTCTTACCACCACACATATTCCTGACTCAGGCAGCGCTTCTATGATCAAACGATCTAGCCCTACAAGGTGGACTCCCACCGGCCAGGACGTCAGTCTCGCCAGGCGAGTCTTCTCCTCCTGTGTGCTGAGCGTGGTGTGCTGGCTGTCGCTGAGCCTCCTGACAGTGCTGGCGTGGCGAGGGTCCTCTCTGCCTGCTGGTGTGCACGTGCACATCGTGGTGCTGGCCCTGCCAATCACCTCGGCGCTCCGCCCCTTTTTGCACGCGCTGGGGGTGAGGGGAGAGAACAGGAGGAGGGAGAGAGCAGAGAGGTGGATGGCCTACATCGCGGCACAGCGGCGACAGAAGGGAAGACACTGAGGACGACATGTTGGAGAAGAGTACTCAGCTGAGAAGTTGGTTTGCTTTTTGTAGGGGTGTGTTGGTGTGTGTGTGTGTGTGTGTGTGTGTGTGTGTGTGTGTGTGTGTGTGTGTGTGTGTGCGTGCGTGCGTGCGTGTGTGTGTGTGTGCGTGCGTGCGCGTGTGTATGTGCGTGTGTGCGTGTGTGTGTGTGTATGTGTGTGTGTGTGTGTGCGTGTGTGTGTGTGTGTGTGTGTGTGTGTGTGCGTGCGTGCGTGCGTGCGTGCGTGCGTGGGTGTGTGGGTGTGTGTGTGTGTGTGTGTGTTGGTGTTGGTGTTGTCTGTTTGCCATTGTAGTTGTAGTCACTAGTATCTGTTGGTCTTGTTTGGTTTGTTTGACGTGAATATGTGGGCACAATGGACAACGTGAACAAACGTGAGCATCGGGAATGTTCTGGACAGGGTTGTGAGAATGTGCAGCGAGATTGTGGGTGAGAGACAGATGAGTTTGACCGAGCTGTACAACAGAAGAGTGGTGCGAAAGACTGGAATGATTGCACATGACAACGCGCATGCACTGGCCTAGTACTTTAAACGCTTAATTGCCATCGCGTGGACGGTTCCGCGGGCCAAAAAACAGAACTGTCAGGGCTATAGTAACAGTTGTATTCCATTGTCCATTACGCTCTTAAACAAACTGTAATGTTTTTTGGTGATTCCGATGCAACTGTTTTTGGTTGGGATTATATGAGGAGGAAGTTCTCCTGTTGTTGTTTTAGAGAGATTAAATAAGTGTTGGTGTTTATAATAATAATAATAACAATAATAATAATAACGGGTATTTATATAGCGCCTTATCCGAAGTTCAAATCTTTTACATCTTAACGTCATATAGTTTCGATGTGGTATAGTTTGTGATTTTTAAACGGAATTGAACGGCATTATTTTGTGTATGACTATTTTACATATCTGTTTTAAATCTTAACAGCGACAGATTTGTATGCAGACAGGTGTTTTAGTTGAGAACAATGTTTATTTATTGTACACATATACAAATATAGTATTCAAATATAATATTAATGTTGTAGTCCTTCGTTTGTCTTTATATTATGTACCACCACTGCAATTTCTCCATGTGAGATAATAAAGTTATTTTGATTTGATTTGATTTGTTCTATAACTTAAACTTACTCAAAAGTATGTGTTCTCGTACTTGTGTTCTGTGTCAAGTTTCCTTGTTCTGCTTCACACCTGTATATTCAACGACACGACTCACAGAGCTGGTTGAAGGGTCACTGTATTGATCAATTGAATGATATCAGATTCATTGGTTAGCTCATTGATCGTTCCACCGTGCACGACAGGAGTTCCGCTTCAATGAACTGTGGACAGACGTCTGTATGAGTGGTCAGTGTGCCCGTGGGTTTGATTGACGACCACCACCGTGTAGGTCAATATGATTTCTACCGTTGAGTATTGTCAGACTGTCCGGAACCGGGCTATGGAGCTGTCAATGTCTTTCTATAAAATCACTCAAATGACATTCGTCTTCTTCTCCTTTTCTATAAAACGATCCCAATTTACGTTCATCTTATTCTCCATCATTTTCTGATTCCAAAAACATATAAATATGTTATATTTGGATTAAAAACAAGCTCTAAAAATTAAAAATATAAAAATTATGATTAAAATTAAATTGTCGAAATCGATTTAAAAACACTCTTATCTTATTCCTTGTCGGTTTCTGATTCAAAAAACATATAGATATGATATGTTTGGATTAAAAACACGCTGAGAAAGTTAAAAGGAAGAGAGGTACAGAAAAGCGTGCTATCCTTCTCAGCGCAACTACTACCCCGCTCTTCTTGTCAATTTCACTGCCTTTGCCACGAGCGGTGGACTGACGATGCTACGAGTATACGGTCTTGCTGAAAAATTGCATTGCGTTCAGTTTCATTCTGTGAGTTCGACAGCTACTTGACTAAATATTGTATTTTCGCCTTGCGCGACTTGTTTCTCTCTCTTTTTCCTTTACATTCACAGCTTGCCTCTACCACAGTGGTGCCTGTAATGAACAAGCCCCTCAAAAAATGGACACCTTGCTTGAAAAAAAAAACTCCTGTTGTCACTGTCGTTATTATTTCTTCTAAAATGTGCCTGTCAAGATACCCCACTTGCAATGTTCCAACACTCTTGGCTGGTCCAAATGATATCTTTTTACCACAGGCACCAGTTCATGTACAGTAATGCCGCCGTTTCAAATACTCTGCAACGCATGTAACCCTAATAAAACATGTATCCGTACATTACCTCTTCTTGTAATAAAACACAGCTTCGTCCCCTGCTGACTTCAATCAACCATTTGTATTGTACAACTTTGTAAACTGGGTTCGAATGTGATTATTCAATGGCAGAGTTAATACACTTACAAGGCTTACATGTGTATTGCTTTTGCTGTTGAGTTAAGGTACAGTATTAAGCATAAGGCCTAAAAAAAAATAGGTGTGGTTACGGTAACCCGACCTACCCTATTTTTAGGTGCCGATCCTATAACTTGTTATTACATTTGTCAACAACAACAACAACAACAACAAAAAAACAAGTCCAAAAAACGCAATGAAAGCGAAAGCGCCCGAGTCGCACACTTATTTCCCTGTCATGTAGGTTTAATTTGTACACATTAGAAAAAAAGTTTAAAAAAAAAGTGATTGCCTACCTACCTACCCTATTTTGTTTTGGCTATGTTACCGTAACCACACCTATTCTTTTTTTGGCCTAATGCTTAAAGAGGAACGATTTGAGAAAAAAACAATGTTTTCAGTTATAAAACGTAATATTATACATACAGTCATTTCACGCTCTTTCGACCCAAGCTTAGAATAACGGGCGGGGATATAGCTCAGTTGGTAGCGCGCTGGATTTGTATTCAGTTGGCCGCTTTCAGCGCGAGTTCGATCCCAGGTTCGGCGGAAATTTATTTCACAGAGTCAACTTTGTGTGCAGACTCTCTTCGGTGTCCGAACCACCCCCCGTGTATACTACATTGGGTGTGCACGTTAAAGATCCCACGATTGACAAAAGGGTCTTTCCTGGCAAAATTGCTTAGGCACAGTTAATAATTGTCTACCATACCCGTGTGACTTGGAATAAGGCCGTGAAAGGTAAATATGCGCCGACATGGCTGCAATCTACTGGCCGTATAAAATTTCATCTCACACGGCATCACTGCAGAGCGCCTAGAACTGTACCCACGGAATATGCGCGATATAAGCCTCATTGATTGATTGATTGATTGAATAACTGTGGGGACCGTTGCACACACATTTTCTGTTCGCAGGCAAACCAATCGCTCTTGTGTCAGTTCCCTTGAGCCTGCCGATTTTAGAGGCAGTTTAACCTTACTAAGGTTAGATGACTGCCATGGCAGCTCGGGTCTAATATGTCCCCGTCCACACCAGGAAGTGACATAAATTGATTGATTGTTGATGCTTTTTGGGTCCAGCGGACCATATAGGCCAAATCAGGACCCCACAAGTTTAACATTACACATATTTATAGCAAACCAATTTCAATAAACAAAATCAGGAACGTCACCCAAAGGGAACACAAAAGCTAAATCGAAACCCTACGTGTCAAAGATTTAAAAAATTCAAATCTTAAAATAAAGGCCAGACTGCTGACCTCCGTAAACATATGTTTCAAACAAGAGGTGTCAAAATACTTCACTCGTAAATCATACAGATCAGCGCATTCGGTGAGAAAATGGCTCACAGTAAAACTTATCACAAGCATGGCACCAGGGTGCCTCTTCTCTTTTAAGCAGGTGGACATGCGTTATATAAGTGTGCCCAGTGTGTAGCCTAGCCAAAACACTTTCGTCGTTTCTACTTGCAGTCAACAAAGGAAAGGGCTTTGATAGCTCAGGGCGTGTCTTTTTAGTTTATTTTCCTTGCAGGTGGACCAACGGTCTTGCCAGAGTTTTAAAAAGAATCTTCCGACGAAGGTCGGTGAAAGGAACAAATTGCTCAGGAAGCGGTGGAACCGCCCATCGTTGGAAGGGGGAGCTAAAACCAAGAGTCGCTGAGAGCCAGCTGATGTAGCAGAGTTGTGTCTTGTTGACATGGGTCGCTGAGAGCCATCTGCTGTAGCAAAGTCGTGTCTTGTTGACAAGGGTCGCTAAGAGCCAGCGGATGTAGCAGAGACGGTGAACCTTGTTGACAAGGGTCGCTAAGAGCCAGCTGATGTAGCAGAGTTGTGTCTTGTTGACATGGGTCGCTGAGAGCCAGCGGATGTAACAGAGTCGGGGGACCTTGTTGGCAAAGGTCGCTGAGAGCCAGCTGATGTAGCAGAGTCGGGGGACCTTAATTGTTGGCAAGGGTCGCTGAGAGCCAGCTGATGTAGCAGAGTCGGGGGACCTTGTTGACAAGGGTCGCTGAGAGCCAGCTGATGTAGCAGAGTCGGGGGACCTTGTTGGCAAGGGTCGCTGAGAGCCAGCTGATGTAGCAAAGTCGGGGGACCTTGTTGGCAAGGGTCGCTGAGAGCCAGCTGATGTAGCAAAGTCGGGGGACCTTGTTGGCAAGGGTCGCTGAGAGCCAGCTTATATAGCAGATTCGTGGGGCCGTGTTGAAAAGGGTCGCTGAGAGCCAGCTGATGTAGTAGAGTCGGGGGACCTTCTTGACAAGGGTCACTAATAACCAGCTGATGTAGCAAAGTCGGGGTACCTTGTTGGCAAGGGTCGCTGAAAGCCAGATGATGTAGCAAAGTCGGGGGATCTTGTTGACAAAGGTCGCTGATAGCCAGCTGATGTAGCAAAGTCCGGGGACCTTGTTGACAAGGGTCGCTGAGAGCCATCTGATGTAGCAGAGTTGTGTCTTGTTGACAAAGGTCGCTGAGGGCCAGCTGATGTAGCAGAGTTGTGTCTTGTTGGTAAGGGTCGCTGAGAGCCAGCTGATGTAGTAGAGTCGGGGGACCTTGTTGACAAGGGTCGCGGAGAGCCAGCTGATGTAGCAGATTCGGGGGGCCTTGTTGGCAAGGGTTGCTGCGAGCCAGTTTATGCAGCACAGTCGGGGGGGGGGGGGGGCTAGTTGACTTGGGTCGCTGAGATCGGGCCAGCTGATGTAGCAGAGTCGGGGGACCTTGTTGGCAAGGGTCGCTAATAACCAGCTAATGTAGCAAAGTCGGAGGACCTTGTTGACAAAGGTCGCTGAGAGCCAGCTGATGTAGCAGAGTTGTGTCTTGTTGGTAAGGGTCGCTGAGAGCCAGATGATGTAGCAAAGTCGGGGGACCTTGTTGGCAAGGGTCGCTGAGAGCCAGCTGACGTAGCAAAGTCGGGGGACCTTGTTGACAAAGGTCGCTGAGAGCCAGCTGATGTAGCAGAGACGAAGAGCCTTGTTGACAAGGGTCGCTGAGAGCCAGCTGATGTAGCAGAGACGAAGAGCCTTGTTGACAAGGGTCGCTGAGAGCCAGCTTATGTAGCAGACACGTGTCTTGTTGACAAAGGTCGCTGAGAGCCAGCTTATGTAGCAGGGTGGTGTCTTGTTGGCAAGGGTCGCTGAGAGCCAGCTGATGTAGCAGAGTCGGGGGACCTTGTTGACAAAGGTCGCTGAGTGCCAGTTGATGTAGTAGAGTCGGGGGACCTTGTTGACAAGGGTCGCTGAGAGCCAGCTGATGTAGCAGATTCGGGGGGCCTTGTTGACTTGGGTCGCTGAGATCGAGCCAGCTGATGTAGCAGGGTCGGGTGGGCCTTATAAACAAGGGTCGCTGAGATCAAGCTGATGTGGCAGAGTCGGGAGGAAGGGGGGACTTGTTAATAAGGGTTGCTGAGAGCCGGCTTATATAGCAGAGTCGGGGGTCCTTGTTTTTTTAATGTTTTGTTTATCACAGTTGCATGCAGGCTGCTTCAACCCTTTCTTGTTTGCCTTTTTTATATTTAGTCAAGTTTTGACTAAATATTTTAACATCGAGGGGGAATCGAAACGAGGGTCGTGGTGTATGTGTGTGTGTATGTGTGTGTGTATGTGTGTGTGTGTGTGTGTGTGTGTGCGTGCGTGCGTGTAGAGCGATTCAGACCAAACTACTGGACCGATCTTTATGAAATTTGACATGAGAGTTCCTGGGATTGATATCCCCATACGTGTTTTTTCATTTTTTTGATAAATGTCTTTGATGACGTCATATCCGGCTTTTCGTGGAAGTTGAGGCGGCACTGTCACGCCCTCATTTTTCAACCAAATTGGTTGAAATTTTGGTCAAGTAATCTTCGACAAAGCCCGGACTTCGGTATTGCATTTCAGCTTGGTGGCTTAAAAATTAATTAATGACTTTGGTCATTAAAAATCTGAAAATTGTAAAAAAATATGTCTTTTATAAAACGATCCAAATTTACGTTTATCGTATTCCCCATCATTTGCTGATTCCAAAAACATATAAATATGTTATATTCGGATTAAAAACAAGCTCTGAAAATTAAATATATAAAAATTATTATCAAAATTAAATTGTCGAAATCAATTTAAAAACACTTTCATCTTATTCCTTGTCGGTTCCTGATTCCAAAAACATATAGATATGATATGTTTGGATTAAAAACACGCTCAGAAAGTTAAAACGAAGAGAGGTACAGAAAAGCGTGCTATCCTTCTTAGCGCAACTACTACCCCGCTCTTCTTGTCAATTTCACTGCCTTTGCCATGAGCGGTGGACTGACGATGCTACGAGTATACGGTCTTGCTGAAAAATGGCATTGCGTTCAGTTTCATTCTGTGAGTTCGACAGCTACTTGACTAAATATTGTATTTTCGCCTTACGCGACTTGTTTTGTTTTGTTTTTGTTTTTATATTTAGTCAAGTTTTGACTAAATATTTTAACATCGAGGGGGAATCGAAACGAGGGTCGTGGTGTATGTGCGTGTGTCTGTGTGTGTGTCTGTGTGTGTGTCTGTGTGTGTGTGTGTGTGTGTGTGTGTGTGTGTGTGTGTGTGTGTGTGTGTGTGTGTGTGTGTGTGTGTGTGTGTGTGTGTGTGTGTGTGTAGAGCGATTCAGACTAAACTACTGGACCGATCTTTATGACATTTGACATGAGAGTTCCTGGGTATGAAATCCCCGAACTTTTTTTCATTTTTTTGATAAATGTCTTTGATGACGTCATATCCGGCTTTTCGTGAAAGTTGAGGCGGCACTGTCACGCCCTCATTTTTCAACCAAATTGGTTGAAATTTTGGCCAAGTAGTCTTCGACAAAGCCCGGACTTCGGTATTGCATTTCAGCTTGGTGGCTTAAAAATTAATTAATGACTTTGGTCATTAAAAATCTGAAAATTGTAAAAAAAAATAAAAATTTATAAAACGATCCAAATTTACGTTTATCTTATTCTCCATCATTTGCTGATTCCAAAAACATATAAACATGTTATATTCGGATTAAAAACAAGCTCTGAAAATTAAATATATAAAAATTATTATCAAAATTAAATTGTCCAAATCAATTTAAAAACACTTTCATCTTATTCCTTGTCGGTTCCTGTTTCCAAAAACATATAGATATGATATGTTTGGATTAAAAACACGCTCAGAAAGTTAAAACAAAGAGAGGTACAGAAACGCGTGCTATCCTTCTTAGCGCAACTACCTACTACCCCGCTCTTCTTGTCAATTTCACTGCCTTTGCCATGAGCGGTGGACTGACGATGCTACGAGTATACGGTCTTGCTGAAAAATGGCATTGCGTTCAGTTTCATTCTGTGAGTTCGACAGCTACTTGACTAAATATTGTATTTTCGCCTTACGCGACTTGTTTGTTGTTGTTGTTGTTGGCGGGGAGCATCCTTCTTCATTGATCTTTTTTGTCTGCTTTTTATATTAATGTTTCTACTTTAAATATACCTTTTTCATTAACAATACTATATCTAAATGTATTTTAAACAACTTTTCTATATAACAATTCCCTCTCAAAAATGCATAGAATATCCAGAGGGGAACCATATCTATAAATACCAACACACATTTTGGCTATCACAATCAAATATTTCACATAACTTATTAATGCCTTGGAACTTTGTGAATTTTCAAATACGCCCAAAAAAACTTTAACAGAATTATCGACATCCTTAAAAAATATGAAAAACGGTTCCTCCCCTGGATGTGATGGTATTACAACTTCCTTTATGAAGTTCTTCTGGTGTAAAATAAAATGCATGGTATTGAATTCCTTTCATGCATCTTTTTTAAAGGGAGAATGAACCGTCACACAAAAACGGGCAATAATGATATTAATTCATATGGGTATGAGTTACCAAGGGACGACCTTAATAATTGGCGACCAATTTCACTATTAAACACTGATTATAAAATATTGGCGAAGACTCTTTCAGTTCGCATATCTAAAGTTATTTTAAATATTATTGGTGAAGATCAGTATGGTTTTTTGAAGGGTCGAACCATTAGTTCAGCGATCCGGCAAATAGACGATTTAGTGTCGTATGTAAACGAATATAATAAACCTGGGTTCCTTGTAGCACTGGACTATAAAGCTGCATTTGACACGATTTCCAAAGAGTATATTGTGTATGCATTTAAACGATTTAATGTTGGTGCCGTCATTGTAAGATGGGTAGAGATTTTATTGTATAAATCGGAAAGTTGTATCAATTTTATTGACTGGTTAGCGGAATGTATTGAATTGAACGCTGGTATCAGACAGGGCTGTTCGTTTTCACCGATGGCCTTCATTCTTGCATTAGAATTGTTGGCCTTGAAAATTCGCCTCTGCAGAAAGAGAGTAATGATAATTATGATATGTTCTTTAAGATATTATTATATGCTGATGATGTGACCCTATTTTTGAACGATATGGATGAGTTAAAAAAAAACGCATTAACCCTTGTTACCTATTTTTTCCAAATTCTCAGGTTTGGCAATGAATAGACAAAAAACTGAAATCATGGCCTTAGGCAGTAATAAATATGGTAATGAAAATGAGTGTGGGTTAAGGTGGACTACAAAAGTGAAGATTTTGGGAATGTATTTCAGTAGCTCCTCATCGGTCTCTGAGATTGAAGAAAACTGGACAAGCCGTATTGAAAATATACGACGCAACATTGTGAAATGGTTTAAACGAAATTGTAGTATCATGGGGAAAATATGCATTGTGAAATCTCTTTTGTTATCGCAGATTTTTTTTAATAAAAACAATTGTAAATGTTACCTCCACCATCATTACCCCGCTGCCCCTCCCCCCCTCACTCTCTCTCTCTCTCTCTCTCTCTCTCTCTCTCTCTCTCTCTCTCTCTCTCTCTCTCTCTCTCTCTCTCTCTCCCTCTCTCTTTCTTTCTTTCTCTCTTTCTTCCTCTCTCTCTCTCTCTCTCTCTCTCCCCCCCCTCTCTCTCTCTCTCCCCCTCCCTCTCTCTCTCTCTCTCTTTCTCTCTCTCTCTCTCTCTCTCTCTCTCTCTCTCTCTCTCTCTCTCTCTCTCTCTCTCTCTCTCTCTCTCACTGTCTCCCTATCAGTACAGAAAGATGTCTTATAATGAATTGTCAGAATGTATTCCAAATGAGTGTGGTCAATTATGTATCTATACATCCGTAGATGCCTTTCATTTGTCTCATGTAATTTAATACTATATACTTTTTTGAGTGGTAAATGTTGAAGGATGAAAGAAAATATATTGTGAGTGGACGGATGTATGTTTATTCATTAAAAGCCCCACAATGATGTGCTTGGCAAAAAAACCAAAAAACACTAACAACTGCCACCTAGTTTGTGTCACTAGGAGTTAGTTGTTGTAGTTACGATACACAAAAACAGGCTATTTCAAATCTATTGTCGCTTTCAAACTTCAAACGACTGAACGAAGTGGGTCATGTGAGTGTCTCCATGGTTTGCGGGTTGAACAAACCACGAGAACTGGTGCGTGGTTTACGCAGGTTAAATGGCCACTCAAATGATCTCTTTGTGTAATACATGGTGTGGAATGAGTGACATTGCGGGTTCATGAGGTTAGTATTGCGGTTTTCTAAAACAAAAAACATTTCGTCGATCTGCAAACAACTTGAGAGGCTGAATGGTATATATATATATATATATATATATATATATATATATATATATATATATATATATATATATATATATATATATATGTGTGTCTTCTTCTTTTTTTTCTTTGACTGTATTATTGTTAAGTAGTACGTTCATAATGTCCTCATTGTTTGCTTGTGCTGTCCTTGTAAAAAAATAAATAATTAAGTGAGCACAACAAAAAAAGATTTAAAGTTGGGCCTTTTCTTATCATCTCTCTTTGAATGAAACGAACAAGCAAACAAACAAACACACAAACGAGAAACAAAACTCGTAAAGCAAAGTGAAAACATTCAGTCAATTTACCGACCTAAAGGTTTGGCGCTGAACACAGAGGATCATTCTCAACCTAGACAAGCAAGTCCTGGGCTGGTCAAAACCGATCGACCGAGAGGGCACTCTTTAGTCTTGGAAACAGTCAACCTGATTTGCAAAAACAATATTTCTATCTCTCGACACGTTTTTAATTGGAAACTAAAATTGACAGCTAGTGTGTGTTTAACGTAGACATAGGGTCCCATATTTTACCGAGACAAGTGTAATGCCGACGAGCGAGGGGAGAGAGAGAGAGAGAGAGAGAGAGAGAGAGAGAGAGAGAGAGAGAGAGAGAGAGAGAGAGAGAGAGAGAGAGAGAGAGAGAGAGAGAGAGAGAGAGAGAGAGAGAGAGAGAGAGAGAGAGAGAGAATTTCCGTTGCTTGGGCAATGGTAAGATGCTGTTCGTTTATTATAATGCCAGGCTGAACGTTTGTAAGTGCAGTTTTCAATTTACACATGCACAGTACTGCCGTGTGCTGACAAAACCGAGTCTTTTGTCAAAGATGGGATTTTTCGTTCACCTAGAAGTAAAAATAAACGCGCAGCTCGTGTGTACATTTTGATTGTGTACAATGCTTACATAAGAAGACACACAAACATGCACACACACACACACACACACACACACACACACACACACAC
>NW_027128432.1:0-2500 GCF_037325665.1 Littorina saxatilis
TTTAAAGAACACTCTTTGTCCGTTAGAAACCATCTTAGTCCGTTCGAAACCATATAAATCCGTTTAAGCCAATATAAGGCCTAACTGATGCAACATGGCTCACTACACGTGGTCACGTGTATTTCTGAACTGGGAATTTAGAATCTTAAATACCGCAAAGGCATCGGTACTACGTCTGACAAGCAGAATAACGGCTAATATCAATGTTGTCTCTGTCTTTGTCACATAGACACCTGCACTGGGTGGGTTTTTTTTAATTCATTTTCCGGCTTTATCGGATCTCTTATGTGGCTTCGGTGCTGCATCTCATAAGCAGATATGGGATTTATTTTCTCTGTGGAAGTTGCGTGTACATCTAGTACCTGTATCATTTTTGCTATGGAAATTCAGAATCAACACTCCTTTGGGGCGCCCTTGCTACAGCACTGAAGCAGAAAGGGGAAAACTGATAAGTGTCCTCCCTGTGATTGGTTTACATAACAGCGACACGATTACGAAGCAGATCCCAGGCTATCGGCGGAAACCCGCGGTGGGGGGATTTTGCACAGCGGGACCACAGCGCACTGACTGAAGGCCGATGGGTTCCGCTTTGATCAAAGGGAACGTAACGTTTCGCGAACGCCGCGTGGACTCAGTGTATGAAAGTTGTGACGTCAAGGGACTAGCCTTCAAAAAGCCTTGATACAGACCTGGACTAGCTCAAAATCATCGGATGTTCGGCAGTGACTGTCATTCTTGCTCCGATCTTGTGACGAGACACGTCCAGTCTGATTATCCTGCCTTCAGTGACTCTGCTTGCGTCAGCTACTTGGAAACCCGATGAGTAGCCTAGAAATCTAGAGCTACAACAACAACAACAACAACAACAGCGACAACAACAACAACAACAACAACAACAACAACAACAACAACAACAAAAACATCGTTGCAGAAAACTTTAATTGCGTTTGAAAACAGAGTCTATAAGCAGCTGTATTTGACATAAACACTGATTCCAAACAGCAAGAGTGTGGCTGCTTCAGGATACGGAAAACGGATCTGGTTATTCAAGACAGTGACTGCTCGGCTGTACCTTATGTTTTCAACTCAGTGAGAGGTAGTCAGTGCGGACCTGTGAACTGTTTTCCCTTTTGGGAGAGTCAAACTTTCCAGTGCTGGTGAAATTCGAAAAGTCAAACACCATCGATTACCTTAGTGACATAATTTATAGAAACGCTTCAAGTGTATTGCCAAGGCTGAGAGACAAATTTTCCAGTGCTGGGAGACATTCGGAAAAGTCAAACACCATCGAGCATTTCACAATGACATGACAAAGGTTCAACACTGTTTTCTAAGCTAAGGCAAACTTCCCAGCGCTGCAGACTGATTTTCGGGATTTTTTTGTAAGCGTTGGGACTTTCGGGAAAATCATACAGCATTGAACACACAGTTGTCAGGAACAAAGTGCCCTGCTTTTCCCAGGACAGATCGTGTCGGGTTTTCCCTCGCTGCCTGCAGACAGTGTCCCATCTTCACCTGTCACTTTCACCGTGAAGGCGACTTCGCGCATTATTTTGGTAAGTGACAATCCTTTCTTTTTGTATTCGATTTTATTTGGCTTGTTTGCTTTTCCATCTTGCTTTGCAGCCAAGCTATCATTTTTATTAGCTTGTTAAAGACACATTCCTTTTCGTTAAAACGATTCGGTTGACCATCCCAGACCTGTCCAGGCTTCTACTTGGGACAGCCACTCACCCACTTGGACATCTACCAAAAATCAAATACCTAGGTCCTCTCTGTACAGGGCGAGGACTTTTCGATGAAGTTGTTTCGTAACTGACACTATTGGCCCTCAACAAAAACTATTTCATAAAGATTTCCACTCTTTACTGGAGAAAAAAAACCACGACAATGTTATTATATTATGTTTAAGTTTAACATGGTCTTTTCCCATGTAAATCTGAGAGGGCATAGATCTGAGATGGTGACCCGAATCTCGTTTATTCGAAAAAACAACTGTGCCTTTCATCTAATCTAAATGTAATCTATCTATCTATCTATCTATCTATCTACCTATCTATCTATCTATCTATCTATCTATCTATCTGTCTCGATCTATCTAATAATTATATATCTGTCTGTCTGTCTGTCTTGTCTGTACCCCCCGCGGGTTAGGGGGAAGAATTTACCCGATGCTCCCCAGCATGTCGTAAGAGGCGACTGACGGATTCTGTTTCTCCTTTTACCCTTGTTAAGTGTTTCTTGTATAGAATATTGTCAATGTTTGTAAAGATTTTAGTCAAGCAGTATGTAAGAAATGTTAAGTCCTTAGTACTGGAAACTTGCATTCTCCCAGTAAGGTCATATATTGTACTACGTTGCAAGCCCCTGGAGCAATTTTTTGATTAGTGCTTTTGTGAACAAAAAACAATTAACAAGTGGCTCTATCCCATCCCCCCCCCCCCCTTTTCCCCGTCGCGATATAACCTTGAACGGTTGAAAACGACGTTAAACACCAAAT
>NW_027128432.1:5000-16339 GCF_037325665.1 Littorina saxatilis
AGAAATAACTTCCAACTCGAAGTATCTGCAGCAGGGTGCGGAATAAATTTCAATTCATAGTACAATTCAAAGCCCAGTGTGAAAAAACTACCAACTCGCAGTATCTGCAGCAGGGTGCGAAATTAGTGCCAGTTCCTAATAATTATATGCAGCAGAACGTGGAATAACTTCCGTCTCGAAGTATCTGGGTGATAAGTAACTTTCAGCTCATAGTATTTCATACTTCCAAGCTGTGTGATATTATGAATCATACTCAGAAATCGCAGAAATCGCGGGGCAGGACAATACTAGGTTAGGAAAACCGGCGTAGAAGGTTAACATCATGTGTACAGAACTGCACATTTATCCATAGAATTTCACTCCGCGGTCGGCAGGTTGTGAGAACACAGTTGGAACGCATTCGATTACCTCCCGGATGCACACAAGCGCCGTTTTCCAAGATGCAGATAAAAAAAACATGACCCTTATTCTCTTCGTGGAAAATAATCAGGCTGAAACGGATAGACGGATTGACGCAGAGTTTGTTGTCCTGTCACAATCTTTTTCAAGAGAAACAGAGGAAGGGGGTGACTGGGACATAGCGACAAAATGAGTAGACATAGACACGCTCTGACTTACAGAGAAAGTGACACGGACACCGACGAAGCTAAACAGGTAACACACATTTACGTTAACTCCCCCCCCCCCTCATCCCCATCACCGCACTGGCGCATCAATAATCTGTCTCACTTACTGGTGTTGCACACGTACGCGAACATTTGCACTCTGTCTCTGTTTCTATCTCTGTCTCTATCTCTGTCTCTATCTCTGTCTCTAGCGCTGTCTCTAGCGCTGTCTCTAGCGCTGTCTTTCTAGCTCTGTCTCTATCTCTGTTTGTCACACACGCAGACACACACACGCACATACAAACACACACACACACACACACACACATACACATACACACACGCACACAGACACACACACACACACACACACACACACAAACATATACACACACACACACACACACACACGCACGTACGTACACACACACACACACACACACACACACACACACACACACACACACACACAAACTAACATACACACACACACACACACACACGCACGTACGTACACACACACACACACACACATTCACACACACACATACAGGCCACACTATCACTCATTATCCCATTCCTACTCCTTTAACAGCTCGCTCCTCCCTCACTCTCACCCCCACCCCCACCCCCATCCCACCCCCCTTCCCACACTTGCAGTCAAAACACTAATCACTCACACGGCTGTTGCACCAACACGTATTATTGCAACTTCTCACGTCCCTTAGCTTTCCCCTTCCAGGTAATTGTCGCTGGTTCAGTTCTCTGGAAAAAGTATGACTTAACCGGAGGTATCAAGGTGTTAATCGACGTGGGGGTGAGGTGGGGGAGGGGGGGGGGGCTGGTGCGCGAGGGAGGGGTTGGCCGGGTAACGGAAGGATGGTTGTCCTTGGAAGTAATCGACGTGGGGGTGAGGTGGGGGAGGGGGGGGGGCTGGTGCGCGAGGGAGGGGTTGGCCGGGTAACGGAAGGATGGTTGTACTTGGAAGTAATCGACGTGGGGGTGAGGTGGGGGAGGGGGGTGGGCTGGTGCGCGAGGGAGGGGTTGGCCGGGTAACGGAAGGATGGTTGTCCTTGGACTAGTAAGAGGAGGGTGCATACGAAGTGTAAAACGAGGACGATCTACTCAAACGGGATTGGAGTGGTGTGGTGTGGTGTGGGGTGGGTTAGGAGAGTTAGGGTGTGTGCGGGTGGTGTGGGCGGGGGGAGGGGGTTTGGGTGGTAGGTAAACTGCACAGCCCAGACACCACATTTATAGTCGCACGGTTGAATAGTTGTAAAACTGCATTCTCGGAACACTTGGGTACATAATTATCAGTTACATTGACGTATACATTCTGGTAAAATAGGTTTGAGACACCTCTTTTTGATTTAAGTGACATCATGGTGTGCGTCAGTGTGGCTTTCGAAATCACCATATACAGTATAACAGAGTAACATGAAACATAAGAACACTGGAAGAAGTTTATGCATGATATGTTGTCCACGGGTACGTTTACAACCCGTATTTTGGCTAGACTCTAAATGTTTTTAAGGGAGAGGGAGATTCTCATTATCGCTTAATTAAGACACACATTCATGCTGTGGTTAAAGCTGTAAGCACGAGCAAGATACATACAGCTTTTTTTTAAGGCAACGATGTCCTACATTTCAATCTCTTTCATGATTGGAACTTACTGGCCATGGCCCAAGGGAGTTTTGAAATGATTTGTAAACGCAGAAACTGCATGAAAAAGAAACGGTAGATTCTGACTCTTTTTTGTTGTTGTCACATACACCTGAACTTTAGACTTTCCTGCTGTGACTGCTCTCCAATATTAAAAGCGAAACTTGCAGCACACCTCTTGCCGACTATGTAGATCTATACATGTTATTTTGTCGGGAATACGAATGATTGGTGAGAAAGCGTGCCTATGACAAATAAATCAGATCATTCCGCGACGTAGTTAATTACCCCCCCCCCCCCCCCACCCACCCGCACTATGCTCAATTACAATCCTCTTTTCCTATCCCTTATCCCTAATCGTATACACGAATTAAGAAATAAAATAGAATAACAGTCTCTCTCTGTCTCTGTCTCTGTCTCTCTCTCTCTCTCTCTTTCTCTCTCTCTCGCTCTCTCTCTCTCTCTCTCTCTCTCTCTCTCTCTCTCTCTCTCTCTCTCTCTCTCTCTCTCTCTCTCTCTCTCTCTCTCTCTCTCTCTCTCTCTCTACTCCATTACCCTCGAAAAATAAAGTTGGTTCGTTCGTTCGTTCGTTCTCTCTCGCTCTCTCTCTCGCTCTCTCTCTGTCTCGCTCTCTCTCTCGCTTCTTTTTGTTTCTCTCCCTCTCCAATCATCCTTCCTTCACCCCCCCCCCCCCCCAAACCCCTCCCCCCCCCCCCCCATCACCACTTCGTCCCACATCCTCCCAAATTCAACGCTTGACGAAAAGCGGAGGAAAAAGGTAACTCATTTATCATTTTGAACTTTCCACTTTCCGAGAGTTTAAGCGAGCGTTTCACCGGAGAACACGGGAAGTTGAGTTCACGCAGTTAACCGTCTCTGTCGGGTCGTTTTTGTGACCGACCTACCACCGGATGTAGAGTTTGCCAATTCAACAGACCGGAACTACGGAAATTACCTCCCTTCCCTGTGACCTTGTTTCCGGCAGTTTGTCACTGTCGGATAAAGAGAGAGAGCGAGAGAGAGAGACTGAGAGAGAGAGAGAGAGAGAGAGAGAGAGAGAGAGAAAGAGACAGAGACAGAGACGGGGTGTGTGTGTGTGTGTGTGTGTGTGTGTGTGTGTTTGTTTGTTTGTGTGTGTGTGTGTGTTTTGTGTTGTGTTGTGTTGTGTTGTGTTGTGTTGTGTTGTGTTGTGTTGTGGTCTGCTGTGGTCTTTTATTGGTCTCTATAACAAAATACATGTCGTTTTGTCTGTATGTATACGTGTGTCTGTCGGTGTGTATCTGTCTGAATGTGTGTCTTGTTCTCCGTTTTCGCTCAAAAAGAGATTTAGTTTAAATCGATACAGATCAATAGCATCCCTTTAACCCTCAAATACGATGAAGCACGTATAAGACCGCGCAGTAATGCTGACGATTCAGCAATCTAAGGGGCTCTGCTCACATATGTAACTTCAGCAGGACCGACGACGCACTGCAGATTATCCCAGCCCGCTACACGTTGCATGAAAGAAAAACAGGCCAAGTACTCGTCATAATCCCTATCGCAGCATCAATAATAGGCAGTGCGTCGTTTGTGCCGCTGAACCTGCGCAGGTACATTCTGCCCTTAACAGGGCTCCCCATAGCGCGCGTCCCTGCGTCCTATACGCACTAGAAGCAGAAATCACGTACTAGAAATTCATAGAGGAGGTCCGGCCTACCTACAAAGCAAAAATCACGTACTAGAAAGAGCGGGTCCCGGGGCGCACTCAACTTCGTCTGTCGTGCGTCCCGTATACTCTTTTCAGACTTTAGTCGTCAGCTAAGTCAAAGTGCAAACACAAATTATTCCATTTTCACGCGGGAACAAAGTGTTCTTGTGTGTTGCATTTGACTTGGTGTAGTTGAAGTGTCCTCCTCGAATATTCTGGTAGGAAAACCCCCCAGTTCATATCACATTATTCGCGATCACAATGCGTTATAATTAAATAGGGGGTTTGGGGACCCGGGACTCTTGGGACCCTCTAAAACTCTGCTAAGGGGGTCCACGGACCCTCTAAACATTAAAAGTGGGGGTCCCGGGACCCTGTAGGACGGTCATTCGCGGGGAGCCGTGTCTAATCACACGAGACATGCATACACTTCTCGTGGAAGGAAAAGGTTTATTTCCTTCCCAATTTTTGGGAAATTGTTCGTCTCGATCTGTGTCCGGGTTGTATCTCGGTGTCCGAAACAATCCTCGCCTTCCAAACAGATGTTTGGTTTGTTCGCTCTAACTCTTCAACGTATTGTTTGTCCGTGCATTGAATGCAGCAATGGTATCTCCGGGTCATTGTTTGACCTAGCACATAGGATTGGTTTGTTGATAAGTTTTTAAAGAGACGTGGTCTGTTGGATGGTGGGAAAGTTTCACTGCAAAATTGCTGTGAATACTATTACTTTTTGAGCGATTGAAGAGTCTGTAGTATACCCTAAGAACTGACCATGCGACAAGAGAGAGAGAGAGAGAGAGAGAGAGAGAGAGAGAGGGAGACAGAGAGACAGAAAGACAGAGAGAGACACACACAAAGACAAAGACACACAGAAAGAAAGAGGGAGATATCTACATTATGCGCAATACAAAAACATTCACACCGATGACTAAAACTCGAGTGATAAAATGTACTTACAGCACATAAAACATGCCGTTTGGCTTGCATCCGATACGCAGATTTTAAGGTAATCAAATCAACAGTAAAGGTGGCTCGGTTTAAAATTGGAATTTGACACCTATTTGTTTCTGCGTACGTAGTCATGAATATTAATGTTATAAGCTAAAGTGTTCATGTGCTAGTATGGGCTTTGAAAAGTATACACACGAATTAATTGAAATGTTCTTTTTTACATTTAGTCAAGTTTTAACATAGAGGGGGAATTGAGACGAGGGTCGTGGTGTGTGTGTGTGTGTGTATGTGTGTGTGTGTGTGTGTGTTTGTGTGCGTGTGTGTGCGTGTGTGTGTGTGTGTGTGTGTGTGTGTGTGTGTCTGTCTGTCTGTCTGTCTGTGCGTGTGTGTGTGTAGAGCGCTTCAGAGTAAACTACTGGACCGATTTTTATGAAATTTTACATGAGAGTTCCTGGGTATGTTAACCAGACGAACTTTTGGTTCGCGAACTAGGTTCGTTGGGTTCGGCGATGTTCGGCGAACTTGTCTTGGTCCTTAACCAGACGAACCTGAGTTTTCGAACTAGGTTTGGGGTGTTTGGCGAACTAGGTTCGGGGTTGGAAAATGTGTGCAAGTCATGACTTGGAAAACCTTGAAGATCGGGCCGAACCTTTGACTCTTCTACCAAGGAGGAAGACAAATTATTGAAAAACTGATTCACAATGGCGGACGAAATCACCCAAGTCAAAATTACATTTTCTGAGATTTTATAAAAACAACGCCCGAACGAAAAGGTAGAATGGTGACTTCCGTTCGATTTCAAGTTAAGCTTTTCACTTTTCCGAGCAAGACAACCGCTGAGAGTGAAGAAACGCCGCTGTTCGACTTCGAAATCTCCAGTCGTAGACGACCTTCGCTTCTGCAGCATTGTTAGTGTAGGTGAGGCAGTGTTACTCATTTCGCTGAGCTCGTTTTCGTTCTGTTGTGCATTAGGATCATCTAGAATGATATGAATAAAAGCAGGAATGACTTCGGCATGTAAATGCATTGATTTTGTCCAAATCAGCACAGCAGTAAGCTAGATTCTTTCTGCTCAATTTGTTTGATTTTTTTCTTCGAAAGTTTATGACTTTGATTTTGATTGTTTGTTTATCTCATCACGACATCAGCACAAAATCCATCAGAAATGCAATACCAAAGTCCGGCCTTCGTCGAAGATTGCTTGGCCAAAATTTCAATCAATTTGATTGAAAAATGAGGGTGTGACAGTGCCGCCTCAACTTTTTAAAAAAAGCCGGATATGACGTCATCAAAGATATTTATCGAAAAAAAGAAAAAAACGTCCGGGGATATCATTCCCAGGAACTCTCATGTAAAATTTCATAAAGATCGGTCCAGTAGTTTACTCTGAAGCGCTCTACACACACACACACGCACAGACACACACACGCACACATACACCACGACCCTCGTCTCGATTCCCCCTCTATGTTAAAACATTTAGTCAAAACTTGACTAAATGTAAAAAAGACAGATGTAAAACAAGAAAAGCGCAGACTGCAACAGTAAGCATATCTGCAATTGGCACACACACACAAATGGCGTTTATTAATAAGACCGTGCATTTAGCACGTGCAGGGTAAAACACGCCTGCACAACCGAACACAAAAGTGCAGAAAATCCCTGTAAATTAAACCCAAGACCTATAAGGCGGTCGCACAAGCACAACAATCGCCCAACGTTGGGATTTCACGAGCTTATTATCTGCATCGCTCTCTTTTTTCCTCGTGAAGGCGACAAACTCGCACGTTCCGATC
The DNA here is from genome assembly GCF_037325665.1 of Littorina saxatilis. Taxonomy (NCBI): domain Eukaryota; kingdom Metazoa; phylum Mollusca; class Gastropoda; order Littorinimorpha; family Littorinidae; genus Littorina; species Littorina saxatilis. Next base: position 11,708 of record NW_027128432.1, read on the forward strand.
TCGCACGTTTTCAAATTATTTCCTCTGGCTTTGGAAATAAGCTGAACGGGAACAAGCAACGGAAAATCTTTCCTGTCACTGTCAGCCTGAGCCTAATGGGAAGGACATGAAAACAAATGTGTGGGAATTAAAAGTTCACAGAGAACTCGTGATTTGTCGGTTGTCCACAATGCAATCACTTTGTCAGAGTATAGCGTTAAAGGCATATTGTCCGTACAAGAGGTCAGTAAAGTCCGGAAACGATGTTAACATCTTTGTGAATGTGCACACATTGTCTGTAGGCCAAAAAAAGTCTGTTTACGGTAACATAGGCCAAAAAAATAGGGTCGGTAGGTCGGGATTTTTTTTCCCCCAAAAGTTATTGTGCCAAAAAACAAAGATTTTTTTTCTTCTCCAAATGCCAAAAAAAAGTCTAGGGTCGCGCGAAAAAATAGGGTCGGTCGGGATACCGTAAACAGACTATTTTTTGGGGGGGCCTTAGTGTTTGTATCATTGAATACCCAAATAAGGATCCCGTTGTAGATGATTGTTGGAATAGGAAGAAACAGTGATCCAAGATTGGTGTATTTAGCCGGAGACACTCTGTGATAGGCGAATTCCGGTAATAACTGTCAGGTTTGAATCGATTGTGCAAAAGAGTAGCTTCTCTTTAAAACACTGAGGCACGCTTTACCACGTGATATTATGAGCCATTCACTAGCGAGCGGCTTGTCTCCACACGTGGTCAGCGAAAAGAGAGTACGACTCGAGAGTAGAAAGCCCACTCGCGACAACGAGTGTCCAGGGTAGCTCAGGTGGAGCACTGGACTTGTGATCCTAGCCCTAGGGTCGCGGGTTCGAATCCGGGCCGGGACGGACACGGGTACACTTTTTGTGCAGACTTAGAGACGGTATCAATGTCCCATCCCCGTGTCACCACAGTGGCACATAAAAGACATCGGTCATTCTGCCATAAGTGCAGATGGCTGATACCACCTAAACACGCATACACTTGTGTATCTCATCTGAGTCGGGGTAAAACCCCGCCGCGAGGGCGTAAAACTTGAATCAGTTTCTCTCGAGTGTCTAAGTGGAACTAGCCTAAGGAATCTGAAAGAAGACACCAAACCAAACATTTTTAAGTTAAAGCTCATCTGAACAGGACAGTTTTTGATGACTTTGAAGGATCTGCTGTCTTTCTCACAGCGGAAACACTTTGATTATTCAAGTACTTGTTCAAGTGTATTTTTCATTCGGTTGATATAATTCACCGGGAAGTTAGGGTTTGCTCTGCGTTCTAAGACCTCTTTCGTTAAACACTCTTAGAAAAGCAGAAATACAATGTACCCATTTACCTTTTGACTTCTGTCATACCAGAGAATACTCATTCATAACCGGAGCCATCTTGAACTCAGTTCAAAATGAGTTCGGCTCATTCTCTCCCTGACCGGACGCTACAGTCCTACGCGAATCTATCAAAACAAAAATACAGAGTTATCTCCCATATGGTTTTCGCGAGCACTGATCTAAATTTGAGATCAGTGTTCGCGAGACGAAAATGATTGCAGATTGGCCGACTTCGACAGTGATCTCCGTTCTGTTCTTCACAGTTATGATAAAGACATCGTTCTAAGGTCAAAACAAGTCGAAATTGTGGGACTGCTGCCGGAAGGAGACCGTAATATATGGTTTCATCACTGTCAACTGGTTACAGAAAAAATCGTCTGCTCCAGTGAACGCCGAAACCAAACGGTTGATTATCACGTGACACTTTTGCCATATTTAGAGTTGTTTGCACAGTAAATACAGCCGCGAAAAATAGCTCGCTTGAAACTGTCTTACATTATCAATTCCTTTGTAATTTAAAAATTACAAAACACCATGAAAAATCATTATCGACGATCGCGAATCTGCTTATATCAATAATACTTTACAAAAAGCTCTAAATATGTAAAAAAAAATTAAAAAAAATAAAAATAGGTTTCCTTGCCAGACAAGGAAACTCAAGGCATCCTGTCAGAGAGAGAATGAGCCGAACTCATTTTGACCTGAGTCCAGGATGATCCGGAGCCTGAATATTGTTGAGAACGAGGGGGGAAAAAATCGGAAACATGTACGAATAAAATAGGCAACAGCGACATGACAGGGTAATACACTGACTCACGCTGAGGCGCGATTTAGGTTGCAAGCTGGCATTTCAGTGTGTGTGTGTGTGTGTGTGTGTGTGTGTGTGTGTGTGTGTGTGTGTGTGTGTGTGTGTGTGTGTGTGTGTGCATGTGTGTGTGTGTCCATGTGTGTGTGTGTGTGTGTGTGTGTGTGTGTGTGTGTGTGTGTGTGGTGTGTGTGTGTGAGTGTGTGTTGTTAATACGTCGGGGATACGCTTTTCATGAAAAGCGATTGCCAATCGTCGTTATAAATCATCTCTTCTTCTTTGCGAAATGCTATGAAATTGCCACGGTTTACAATTACGGGAAAACTAATTTGATGGTGACTTACATGTATTAACCTAAATAAATGACGTTTATCTAGAGCTTAAATCGCTTTCACGAAATGCACAATTAGTATTGGTCACTCATTTTGGGAAGAAAAAAAACTACGACTGTGGAATCACACATGATTTGGCTTGAGCTAACGTAAAGCTGAAATTTCATTTGACTGTCATTGTTTTGTAACAATCTGGTTATTAAACTTAAAGCTTTGAAACCACTTTGAAAGCAATTACTTACGCAAATCTTAAAAGTGGAAACACTGTCCGACTGTCGTTGACCCTTTGCAAGCAATAATATTAAATACACCTTCGTGGAGGATATTGGTAACCATTACTTAGGCTATAAGGCCAACAATAAACATAGTCTGTTTACGGTAACATAGGCAAAAAAAATAAGGTCGGTAGGTCGGGATTTTTTTTTCTAAAAAACCCCCATAATTTTAAGTTATTTTGCAAAAAAACAGACTTTTTAAACAAATATTTTTTTTTCTCCCCCAAATGCCAAAAAAAAGTCTAGGGTCGCACGAAAAAATAGGGTCGGTCGGGATACCGTGAACAGACTTTTTTTTTTGTTGCCTGATGTGTCCAGGCTTCAACATTGAACGGGAGCATCCATACAGTTGTACACGTGACAAACATCAGAAACCTTGCCGAGGTACACGAGAAAGTTACCCACCGAGTGGGAGCCGGCCGCATTGCTGGACTGGTTGACATTGAGATTTGTTGTGATTTCAACGAATCAGATAAATAAATAAATACACAAATAAATGAATAGATAAATGAATAAATAAATATATTAATTAATTAATCGATTACTTTATAACTAACTACATTTAATGAGTAAAACCGACCCAGAAAGTAGCAGGATCCCTTCCGTGCGCACTTGGTCTTGTGCTTGCGTGGACACACGAAGGGGGATTAGGCACTAGCAGGTCTGCACATAAGTTGACCTGGGAGATCGGAAACATCTCCACTCTTAACACACCAGTGTGGGCCGTGTGACCGGTGGAAGCTACGTCGGTTTTTTACGAACCGTACACAATAACAATAACAATAACAATAACACCACTTTATTGTCCATTAAAATATTACATAAAAATGGAACATTTTCTTCGGCACACCCTGCCTGCCTGTAAACGATTATAACAACAATTGTATAGGACAACACGCATAAAACATAAAACATATAGGTTCACGTATGTAATAACAAGCACGCCTATCATATTTCCAATAACACTGACCTTAAGTGCTGTCCGTGTCATCTTTAAATTCAATAAATGTACAGATAAAATCTAAATAAGGTCGAACGTCTTTAAGACTGTCACAATCAAATATAATATTGCACTATGTAAATTTACACTTGCAACACTTGTATCATATCGGTATTTCTGAGAATGTGTGCCCACTCAAATACAGGGAAACGAACCTGAGAGGTATTTGATCACATGTATTGTGCAAGCTACAAACTGCGATGAACAGACGCGCAACATTCTGATTTCAAACAGACAGTCTTTTGTGTGTGTGTGTGTGTGTGTGTGTGTGTGTGTGTGTGTGTGTGTGTGTGTGTGTGTGTGTGTGTGTGTGTGTGTGTGTGTATGTGTGTTCTTTTTTGTTTTGTTTTTTGTGTTGCCCTATTAACAAATATCATGCACCAATCAAATGTTTCTGGCTTCAAGAAAAGTTTTGTTCTGTTTTTTTGATAATATGCCAGGTAAGCTTACCCACAGCTATAATTATACTATCAAACGAGAAATCTTGTTCTCATTCCTGATAAACTACCGACCTTCATCAATACGTTTTGTATACATATATTTTAAAGGTCAAAACTGTGAAAGAAACAACTCAAAGTCAGCAGAGTCTTTCTTCGGAGACTATAACATCTCTTAGCCAAACGAAAACAAAAAAGAGTGAAATATTCCTTCCCAGATAGTCTGATGGGAAATCAGACCCTCCTCGGGGGGACAAGAGAGGTTCTGGGCAAAGTCCCTTGTTTGGAAAGGGTATCTTAAGGGCAGATTACACTTGCGCAGTTTCAGCAGCACAGACGACGCACAGCATATTATTGATGCTGCGATATGGATTATGACGAGTACTTGGTCTGTTTTCCTTTCACGCAACGTGTAGCGGGCTGGGATAAGCTGCAGTGCGTCGTCTGTCCTGCTGAA
>NW_027128433.1:0-11318 GCF_037325665.1 Littorina saxatilis
TTTTGGCTCACGTAAGTGTAGCCTATGCGATGCTAACTTTTGTCTGTCTGTGCGTGCGTGCGTGTGTGATAGAAACTTTAACATTTGACTGAACACCGAAATACTAATTTTACCGGGTTATTATCCAAGCAACAGCTTCAAAGTATTGAAGCAATGATCAACATTTCGTCGGCACGTATGTAGATAAAGTGTGTATCCAAAGAAAACGGGTGGTGGTGGGTTGGTTTTTTTTTTTTTGGGGGGGGGGGGGGGGGGTAAAAACAGGTGACTGGTTTGTGTGGTGTGTGGTATGTAGACCAGGTCAGGGGTCAAGGTTAGGTCAGATCGCGTGAAGGATTGTGGTATAGATTCACTTCTCAGTTCTAACCGAGCTGCATTCGCCGATTCGGGGAAGACGATTTCACATTGTTCGGTTTCGTAGCGGCTCCAGAAAAAACAAGTCGCGTAAGGCGAAAATACAATATTTAGTCAAGTAGCTGTCGAACTCACAGAATGAAACTGAACGCAATGCAACGCAGCAAGACCGTATACTCGTGGTCCACCGCTCACGGCATAGGCAGTGAAATTGACAAGAAGAGCGCGCGAGCGGGGTAGTGGTTACGCTATGCTGCATAGCACGCTTTTCTGTACCTCTCTTCGTTTTAACTTTCTGAGCGTGTTTTTAATCCAAACATATCATATCTATATATTTTTGGAATCAGGAACCGACAAGGAATAAGATGAAAGTGTTTTTAAATTGATTTCGAAAAAAAAAATTTGATAATAATTTTTATATATTTAATTTTCAGAGCTTGTTTTTAATCCGAATATAACATATTTATATGTTTTTGGAATCAGCAAATGATGGAGAATAAGATAAACGTAAATTTGGATCGTTTTATAAATTTTTATTTTTTTTTACAATTTTCAGATTTTTAATGACCAAAGTCATTAATTAATTTTTAAGCCACCAAGCTGAAATGCAATACCGAACCCCGGGCTTCGTCGAAGATTACTTGACCAAAATTTCAACCAATTTGGTTGAAAAATGAGGGCGTGACAGTGCCGCCTCAACTTTCACGAAAAGCCGGATATGACGTCATCAAAGACATTTATCAAAAAAATGAAAAAAACGTTCGGGGATTTCATACCCAGGAACTCTCATGTCAAATTTCATAAAGATCGGTCCAGTAGTTTAGTCTGAATCGCTCTACACACACACACACACAGACACACAGACACACAGACACACACACGCACATACACCACGACCCTCGTTTCGATTCCCCCTCGATGTTAAAATATTTAGTCAAAACTTGACTAAATATAAAAAGATAAAGAATATACCAAAGGAGATTTCCTACAGGTTGATCTGCACAGAGTGTTTTCAGTGTCTGCGCGAGGAAGCGCTGTCGAAAGCGCAGTGTCGATCTCAGTGGCAGTCGTGTCCCCGTAAGTAGGCTACAGACATACAAATCTAGATCTAGCGTCTCCCACTCTTGCACAGTGTCTATGCTTACTGTGTGTGTGTATGTGTGACGGAGTGATTGAGTTTGTGTTACTGTTTGTCGATTTCTTACGGGAGCTTTGAAGGCTTCGCCTCTTTTTATCTATCTTCTTATCTGTTACTTCTTAACCTAATGCCAACCCTTAGGCTACCCACCCCACCCCATCCCACCCTAAGAAGGCGAGAAATGTCTGGCAAAATGAGCCGCAGAGCCCTTACCCCCTGATAGCCCTTACCCCCTGATAGCCCTTACCCCCTGATTCTCTATAAATAAAACAAACAAAAAAACAAGAAAGGCAGGTTGTTGGAACGTTTGTTATGACAAAACAATACGTTTACAGATATTTCGACCGATCGGTCTTTTAGGTGGACAGACAAACAAATATTACATTTGTCTGTGATTTAACCATCTAATAACTGACCTATCCTGGGTTTTTGTATTCCTTGTTTCCTCGTTAAAAACATCCTCGAAGACTACCACCACCACCACCACCACCGTCACCACTATATATCAGAAAACTGGCACACATTTCTCACGAAAAGAGAATACCCTGATTCTCTGCTGGTGTCCCCAAGAGGTGCCAGAAGACATGAAGAATCTTCTCTCCCCCTTTTTCTCGTTTTTCTTTTCCCTCGGCTGAACAAATCTTCACCCATATTCTGACACTTTTGACATTTTTTGTCCTGATGAAAGGATTGGTAACATTAGGTTTAGTTGGGAGAACAAGATGAGCGGGTTGCAGAATAAGAGAGGATGTACAACTTCCTGTTCGTGAGAAATGTGTGTCAGTTTTGTGATAGTGGTGACGGTGGTGGTGGTAGTCTTTTAACTTCAAGAATGTTTTTAACGAGGAAACAAGGAATAGAAAAACCCAGGATAGGTCAGTTACTAGATGGTGAAACCACAGACAAACATATTTTAAAAATCAAAAATATTTAGCAAAGGTTTATGGAACGTTCAATTATTGACACAACGAAACATCAAATCAAATCAAATTAACTTTACTATCTCACATGGAGAAATGTCGGTGGTGGTGCATGTAACATAAAGACAAACGGAAGACAACAACATCAATATTATTTCTAAATATATGTACTTATTATTATTATTAATAACATTGTTCTCAACTGAACACCTTAAACACCAAATAAAGAAAGAAAGAAAGAAAGAAAGAACTGAACACCTCTCTGCATTCAAATCTCTCACTTAAGACAGACATGTAAAATAGTCATACACAAAAAATGCTATTCAATTCCGTTTAAAAATCACAAACTAACACATCGGACATTTGCAAATGTCTACAATAAGACGTTGCATTAGTTATTTTTTTGTTAAAAACTTTTGATTCTTGATTGTGGAGTGTTAGCAGTCTAACATTTTCGGATTTCATTTTCATTTCAATCATGCACAAAACGAAATAGACGCTGATACATTGAACTATCGGTCTTTGAAGTCGACGACCAAACACATAATAATGGATGTTGGCATCCTACTGAGACCGAAAATATAAGGCCAGAATGAGGTTAGTCCTTTTCCTGATCATAAACTTATTGTTGGTATTCATTTCACCGCCTACTTCACAGATCACTAGGTTGGCGTGCTGGCAACTGTAACAACACTTTCAATAACTAATAATGATAAAACAAATAATAAAACATTCTTCTATAGCACTGTTCAACGGCGAGTCCGGAGAGAGGGTGAGCGAGAGAGTAAGAGAAACAGACTCATGGCACTTTACAAAAAGTCGCGTAAGGCGAAATTACTACATTTAGTCAAGCTGTGGAACTCACAGAATGAAACTGAACGCACTGCATTTTTTCACAATGACCGTAGTCCGCCGCTAGTGCAAAAGGCAGTGAAAGTGACGAGCCTGTTCAGCGCAGTAGCGGTTGTGCTGTGCTGCATAGCACGCTTTACTGTACCTCTCTTCGTTTTAACTTTCTGAGCGTGTTTTTAATTCAAACATATCATATTTATATGTTTTTGGAATCAGGAACCGACAAGGAATAAGATGAAATTGTTTTTAAAACGATTTCGGAAATTTAATTTTAATTATAATTTTTATATTTTTTTTTTTCAGAGCTTGTTTTTAATCCGAATATAACATATTTATATGTTTGTGGAATCACAACATGATGAAGAACAAAATGAAAGTAATTTTGGATCGTTTTATAAAAACATAATTTTAATTACAATTTTCAGATTTTTAATTAATGACCAAAGTCATTTTAATTTAGTTAATTTTTAAGCCTCCATGCTGAAATGCAATACCGAAGTCCGGCCTTCGTCGAAGATTGCTTGGCCAAAATGTCAATCAATTTGATTGAAAAATGAGGGTGTGACAATGCCGCCTCAACTTTTACAAAAAGCCGGATATGACGTCATTAAAGGTATTTATCGAAAAAAAACAAAAAAAACCCTCCGGGGATATCATTTCTAGGAACTCTCATGTAAAATTTCATAAAGATCGGTTCAGTAGTTTGGTCTGAATCGCTCTACACACACACACGCACAGACAGACAGACAGACAGACAGACAGACAGACAGACAGACAGACAGACAGACAGACAGACACACACACACACACACACACACATACACCACGACCCTCCCCCTCTATGGTAAAACATTTAGTCAAAACTTGACTAAATGTAAAAATATGAAAAATACATAAGATAAGTAATAGAAACATAATTACATATAAAATTCAGACATATGAAACAGATAACTAACCGATCTTGCATTTTGATTCTTTATTTTGGACCGTTAGAAATCTATCGGGTTCGTCTTTGTTTTAGTTTGATTGCAGGAAGAACTTTTTACTGATTGAACATTCAACCGTTGCTTTATTCTTTTCTCTTATCAAAGGCTCTTGCAAAAGAACAGAAAAGATGTTTCGTCTACAATAAAGCTTCTGTGACACTCTGCTGACAAAAAGCTGGAAGCTGCACTTTTTTGGTATGTCTGTCATCGTCTGCAATATTGAAGGAAAATTTTTTCTCTGAAGTTTTTCTTATTCTTGAAAACCAGAGTTACGATGTCAGTATCCCCGCAGGAAAACGTTTCATGTTTTATTTACAAATGATATGAGCAACAAATGTATACATATGTTTAATCATCATAATCATCATCATTTTATTTATTTTTTAATTTTTTTATTTATTCATTACATGTATGTATGTATTTATTTATTACTAATATTATTATTAGTATTTGTAGTGTGTGTGTGTGTGTGTGTGTGTGTGTGTGTGTGTGTGTGTGTGTGTGTTTTGGGGGGTAATGTGTCTTTAATCAAATATGCATTCCGTGCAAACGCCTGGATGTATCTATGGCGTTGTGCGTTAAAGCTTGCACGGCCTGGCCTATACCTTTAAGGCTAGCTTGTCCACAAAAAGAAGGAAACACAACCTTGCCTGTTCGTCCACAGAAAGCCCAACCTTAACCTCAAGAGAAGCTTTGAAACATCAGATGTATCTTTTTTTCTTGCCTTTAACAAAGGGTAGACAGCCGTGGCTTGAATGAGAAGTTGACACGCAAAACATTGTGTCTATGTGTACAGGGACCAGAACAAGGGTGTTTGCTAGATCAATACCTGTTTTTGTTAAGGTTGGTTCTAAGCCAAAATGAACAGCTTTAGTGCACTGGCATTTGTTTTCTCTCAGAAAAGCTGACACCCGGTCTGTCTGCCTATGTGTGTGTCGGTCTGTTTTTCTTACTCTCTCGTTCACCCTCTCTCCATGACTCAGCATATTCTCTTTTTTTCTTTAGCTTTCCTGCCTTTCTTTCTTATTTTCCCTACCTTTCTTTCTTCCCTAATTTCTGTTGCTGCTTTGATTCAAGTTGTAATCCTTTTCGCTTGTGACACAATAAGTGGTCAGCCGGAAGTCAAACGCAAAACATGTGTGATGTTTCGTTAGATAGATAGATAGATAGATAATTTATTGCCAAGTGTACAATACATGAATGAACATAAAAAATACACGAGGAAAGCAGCTTGCTGTGTGATAAAAACAAAAATAAATAGCATACATACATCACTGGCGCATAGCATCATACATACATGGGTAAGACAATTTGGTATCACAGTAACTAATACATACACTATACAGACATGGTGAGAACTATGAAACTCTAAGAGCTATCGGAACCACAATAAAAGTACGCAGAATAAGATAGGATCCCCCCCCCCCCCCCCACTATCAACTACTGTAAGAACTGAACATGTTCCATACTGATAAAATGTACCTCTAAAACAGCACATAAAATATTCGTTAGAATCTCTCTCTCTCTTTCTCGCCCCCCCCCTCTCTCTCTCTCTCTCTCTCTCTCTCTCTCTCTCTCTCTCTCTCTCTCTCTCTCTCTCTCCTTTTTCTCTCGCTCACCCTCTCTCTCCTTTTTCTCTCGCTCACCCTCTCTCTCTGTGTCCCTCTATCATTCTCTCTCTAACTCTAACTCTAACTCTCTCTCTCTCTCTCCTTTTTCTCTCGCTCACCCTCTCTCTCCTTTTTCTCTCGCTCACCCTCTCTCTCTGTGTCCCTCTATCATTCTCTCTCTAACTCTAACTCTCTCTCTCTCTCTCTTTAAAAAACAACAACAACAATAACAACAAATCTGTTTGTTTTTTATAAGGTGAAACATTTCAATGTATATTCATGTTCCCTCAAAAACCTTTTTTTTCTGGTGAATACACACAGTTTACCTAGGGGAACACCATCAGTACCGATCACCAATAACAGCTATTGTGTTTTCAGCGTAGCAATAGGGTCCGATATTTAGACGAGACAAGTATAATGCCGACGAGTCGAAGACGAGTCGCATTATACTTGTTGGAGTCTAAATATCGGACCCTATTGCTACGCTGAAAACACAATAGCGATTATATAGCTGTTATGACCTTGATTTGTTGTTCCAAACTTACAAAATGACAGTTTTTGCGTCGATGCGTTGATCTCAGGTTTTGATAGCAGACAAACTTCTTACGCGCATCATGTTCGCACAGACATGCACACCGATACACGCTTTCTGACTTTGTAAGAAAAACTGACTCCAAGTGCATTCGACTTCACGACACAGTTGTTGAAACAGCCTTTTAAGTTGTCAGTGTATGCTGTTGTCGATAGAAACATCGCCGTGGTACAGATGGGTGAACCGGAATCATGCGTCGGCCATTTTTCTCAATATGCTTTTGGATATTGAGTAAAATGGCCGACTTCCGCCGCATTATGCTTTGATGATCGGAAGAGACCATCCAATCACAGCCCCCGAATTCCCCCACGTGTTCATCAGAATAGCTATATTGCCATATATTGTATACATGTCACGATATTAAAATTGAATAAAATTGTGTTCACACTAAACACACCTTCATCTTCCTGCTGACTTAAGCAAGTAACAAGACAGAGCTCCGCAGTTTGTATAACGACGTGGATAAAATGCCTGAAAACAACCAACCAACCAACCAACCAACCAACCAACCAACCAAACAAACAAACACACACACATAAACGCACAACAAAACAAACTAACAAACAAACAGACGAACAAACAAAACCCTATACTACTTCATCGATGAGACGTTTTTATTTCTATCATAGTTATATGATATCTTCTATGATAAATTAATGTACTGCTGTTTTTATCCATTATTCCCAAAAAAAACTGCAGGGGCGAGCTACGCCAACAAACGACAACTGTGCTTCGAAGACGCGCGCACGCTCTCGTCTTTCTTTCTTTATTTGGTGTTTAACGTCGTTTTCAACCACGAAGGTTATATCGCGACGGGGAAAGGGGGGAGAGGGGATAGAGCCACTTGTCAATTGTTTCTTGTTCACAAAAGCACTTATCAAAAATTTGCTCCTGGGGCTTGCAACGTAGTACAATATATTACCTTACTGGGAAAATGCAAGTTTCCAGTACAAAGGACTTAACATTTCTTACATACTGCTTGACTAAAATCTTTACAAAAATTGACTATATTCTATACAAGAAACACTTAACAAGGGTAAAAAAAAGGAGAAACAGAATCCGTTAGTCGCCTCTTACGACATGCTGGGGAGCATCGGGTAAATTCTTCCCCCTAACCCGCGGGGGGTCAGCCTGATGAAGTAAGCAAGTAAGTGAGTAAATATACCCATTATTATCAAGCTCACCGAGTGTTAAAACCATTCAGTTTCAAGTTCCGATCCTTTCAGCATCTTCTCGCCTCGCCGCCAACGCAATAATGACACGGTACGAAGCAGGGGAGCTGGTGTAATGACGTGAGTGGGTTGAGGGAGTGATCATTTTGGGATCATTATCAGGTCTGTCTGGTTCACAAGAAAAGGTGACAGGGGGTACACGGGTTATTGAGCTTGTTTTCAGCAGATTTGTGTCCTTCATTTTACAGAAAAGACGAACCCTTATCAATCAGGTTCAGTGACATGTCATCAGGGTTTTAATGTATTTGTTGAATTTTATGCGTGACTATAATTTATAACTGTGCAGATACTGTTGCTGTTATTTTAACCACTATTGTAAGGGGCTGTGGCCTTAGACAATTCAAGATTTGTTCTTGATCTTGTTCTTGAGCTTGTATTTTGCTCTTACTTGCTGAATCGCAACGATGGAGGATGAGGAGGAGGATGTGGTTTAAAGAAAACGGGATGGGAGGCGAAAGGGGGTTTCTTAGGATGAGAGAAAAAAAATTGCCAGTGGCATTTACTTTTAAATAAAGAAATCACTTCATAAAACAAACCCACTTATTCCCACAGAAAGCAGTTAGGCTATTGCGTTTTGGTATATGTTTAAGTGGAGGGATGGATGGTCTTATCCTATGTACATGGGTGGGACTGAACAATGTCATGAATCCTGAAGAACCAGACGAACCAACCTCAACCGAAAAAAGAAAAAAAAGAACAAAAAGACCATAATCGATTCCGGATTTCCGGCATATACCGGAAGAATCCCACCCATGTATGTAAACACCAGTCCAGGTTTGAGACGGAGAGCCAACTCGTTTACTTGGGAAGGACTGTGCCTTTAACCGCAGGTAGCGCAAAGTATGCAAACAAACACGTGAAATCAGAAAGTAATAATGATAATAATAATGGACACTCATTAATCGCCCCTTCTCACCAGAGGTCACGCGATGTACAATAGCAAAAGCGTGCACACACACACACACACACACACAAACACACACACACACACACACATACACACACACACACTTATACACATATACACACACACACACACACACACACACACACACACACACACACACACACACACACACACACACACAAGTACACTCCGTTTTGAAAAAGAGTGAAATTCTTTCCGAGGCTGTTTTGTTTTGAAACTATGAGCTGATTCATTACTTTGCATAATCGTAGGTATAATGCTGTACAAGAAACAAGTAAGAAATGCACAAAATACACTTTATTTGGCAGACAAAGGAACTTCTTGTCAAAACATTTTTTTTAAATTCTATTGTATTTGTACAACGTTTGAAACTCGTAACAGCTTCATTCTTTGCATAACCGTAGCTAGTGCTGCATATAAAAACGAATATAGAAACACAACAAATCTTCATTATTACATTGACAACTACATCTTCATAATTTTGCAGAAGCAAGACCAGTCCTTGGTTTCATTTTCACCATATAAGCTGTTTCACATAACCGGAGGTAGCGCTGAATAGGTCAAAAATAAGTAAAACGTCAGAAAGTAAACACCGCGTGCAGTTCGTATTACCATCATAAACCTGGAGTTCGCTGCCCTGTCGAACGACGGCAAAAGTTGTTAATTCTGAACTACCTTCGTTAGTAGACGTAGACACGATCGTACGACTGAGAACATTGCCGTACAAATACGTTAAACCCCCATTTATCTCGTCGGCTTACGATCTTCGGTCATGCGATTTTCCAATTTGCTTCTCTCTTCCACGTACGGTAAAGTTTTAGAACTCGAACATTCCTCGGACTTCGTTTTTCATTTGTATGTAAAGGATTAACTTTAAGCTTTCTGCTACTGACTTTTAGATTGTGTTTAATGACACAGAATAAGCAGGGAATGACCCAAAACGGTCAATACCTTAAAACCGGTTGCATGCTGTTGCTGTTATGCTAACCATTGTTTTTCTAGATTTTCTACCCCAAACCCATTGACATCTTTCTTTCAAATAGCTTGATGCGTTTTCAACCTTCCGTTTATGCTCAACAGTTTGTTTTTTCTTCTGTTGCCCAGCTGTAAGCCATGTACAATACCACTGCCACGACCTCTTGCACAGCATTTGCATCTCAAATGCCTTGTTTCCATTTAGCTAGAGTTTCTACAGAGTCAAATGTTGAGTCTTAAAAGGTGGGTTTTTTTCTCAACAAAGACAGCATTTTTGTGTATATCCAACCAAACATCACATGCTTCAAGACCTCTAATTTACATGAACACGCCTCCTCATGTTCTCCACGGCTGATGTTCTTTTTTTGTTTTTGTTGGTAAGGATTGTACAAGGGACAAGAGCTTCCTGCACCTTAGACTCTAGTGTTCCACTTTTAAACACACTTTCTGTAACAGGATGTGTTAGGTGTATCGATCGTGAATGGTAGCATACATGATACACACTAGTGTTCATTTGAACACACACCAACAACAACAACAACAACAACAACAACAACAACAACAACAACAACAACAACAACAACAACACTTTGCTGACAACGCAGCTACGCTATTGTCGCTATTTGCTCTAGTGAAATAATGCTCTCATGCCATGCTCAATTCTGGACACAACAACAACAACAACAACAACAACAACACTTTGCCGACAACGCAGCTACGCTATTGACGCTATGCGCCAAAGCGAAATTATGCTCTTATTCCATGCACAAATCTGGACACACAACAACAACAACAACAACACTTTACCGACAACGCAGCTACACTATTGTCGCAAAGTGCTCAAGTAAAGTGATGCTCTCATTCCATGCACACATGTGGACACAACAACAACAACAACAACAACAACAACAACAACAACAACACTTTGCGGACAATGCAGCTACGTTATGTGCTCAAGTGAAGTAATGTTCTTATTCCATGCACAAATCTGGACACAACAACAACAACAACAACAACAACACGTTGCCGACAACGCAGCTACGCTATTGACGCTATGTGCTCAAGTGAAATGATGCTCTCATTCCATGCTCAATTCTGGACAGATCAATGATGTTGTTCATGATATTACATGCGGGGAGAAATGAACCTTTAAAACAAACAAAGAATAATGTCTTCCTTGTTGCATCGAATAAACCGTAACTTTTCTTCTGAAGAGCCGTCTGTTTGTTTTGTAGGTTTCCGACTGAGCTGCAAGAACATCGAGTGCTTTCTTTCCTGTTTGCATTTCGAGACGTAAATGTCCGGACGTTACTGGAATAATAATTGCTTTTGAGTGCGAATAGGACAGTGTTGTAGATTTGCTGGAAAAAAGTAAACATTATCCGTGGTGTAACATATTGAATTTTTTTAGAAAAGCGAGGAAGACAAAGAGACCAGAAAAAAATAGGGCGGGAGGGGTTTAGAGAGGGAAGGGGAGGAGAGAGAGAGAGAGAGAGAGAGAGAGAGAGAGAGAGAGAGAGAGAGAGAGAGAGAGAGAGAGGGAGGGAGAGAGAGAGAGGGGGAGGGAGAGAGAGAGAGAGAGAGAGGGAGAGAGAGATAGAGAGAGAGGGAGAGAGGGAGAGAACGGGAGATGGAACGAGAGAGGGGAAGAGGGGGTAAGAGAAAGAGATTAAGAGAGAGAGAGAGATAGAGAGAGAGAGAGAGAGAGAGAGAGAGAGAGAGAGGAGAGAG